>NC_087223.1:22262873-22281683 GCF_015104395.2 Macrobrachium nipponense | reverse complement strand
CAAACCTAGAAACGTTAGGGTCTTCTGCCTCAAGAAGCCAAGGCTCTCTCCAGATGAGTAAAACCCTCTGACAAGCCTTTCACAGTTAATGACCTGGGTTTTGGCTCTGGTGCCGTCCTCTTCCTCAATCATTTGTTGTTCAAGTTTCTAGTAAGTCCTCTGCAGACATTCCTCTCCATGGGAAGCCAGCAGCTTCTGTTACATCATCAGGTTCAAGATCTAGTTGCAGCCTCTTGCTTAGCCCTACGATCTTCCTCGTCACAGTCTCGACGTCTTCTGCCTGGTCAAAGCCTTCAAAACTGTGCACAAACTGTGGACACAGTTTCCTCCGGGCCCCATTTAAAGTGGTCGTCTTCACCTCGTCCCAAGCACTTGCAATGTTCTTCACTGCATCTGCAATGTTGTAGCCCTTCCAGAATTGCTTTCAGTGTCAACTCCTTGTGCTTCTATGGCCCTCAAAGCAAACGTATGGTCCTTCTAAGGTAGTAAGCCTTGAAATTTGCTATTACTCCCTGTCCATTGGCTGTATCAGCGATGTGGTATTGGGTGGGAGGTACACCCACCTTCACATTAGGATGCATGTCGCTCAAATTTGAAGGGTGACCAGGGGCATTGTCCCAGGACTAAGAGGGCCTTGAAAAGGCAGACCCTTCGAAGGTCAAATACGCTCCACTGCTGGCACGAAATGGTCATTGAACCAATCTTCGAAGACCATTAAGGTAACCCACGCCTTCTTGTTAGATTTCCAAATCACAGGGAGTTGACTCTTGAAAATGCCCTTGAAAGCCCTGGGATTCTCGCCAAATACACCAGCAAGGGCTTCAGTTTCAAATCACCACTTGCATTGGCCCCAAACAGCAAAGTCAGTCGCTCCTTTCCAGCTTTAATGGCCAGGTGCTGACTTCTCCTCCTTGGAAAGGTACGTTTCGATTTGGCATTCTTTTCCAAAATAATCCAGTCTCATCCACATTAAAGACTTGGTCATGCCGTGTAACCACCATCCTTAATTATCTCAGCCAAAACCACCTGGAAAACTTTCTGCTGCTTCGCTTATCAGCACTAGCAGCTTCACCTTTGCAGCTTTAAGCACATTATGCAAATTTGCACGTAGCCTTAAAACGTTTAAACCAACCTCTACTCGCGGAAATAAAATTCACCCCACCAGCACTGCCTTCGCCAAACTTTTTCACTACTGCCTCATGCAGCGCTCTAGCCTTTCTCCTGGATCACACTTAAGCTCACCGAACACGTCGCTGTTCTGGTCCTCCAGCCAGATCATGAGCAATTTCTCCATTTCAACAATGCTCTGGCTACTTGCTTCTCGTTTATCACCGTTGACTTCATCGGTGGGGCAGCATCCTTAACGTGCTTCAGAATACGTTCCTTATCCTTCACAATGGTTACCACCGTGGTCCTTGCTCAAGCCTAAAGAACGGCCTATTTCGGTGTTAGTTTCTCCCTTCTCCGAACGCTTTATCACGTCATATTTGACCTCCATCGTGATGACCTTCCTCTTCTTGGATGAACTATCATCGGAGGGGAAGTACTTTGGCGTTTAGGAGCCATTGTAAATTAGCGAAAATGGCAAGGAATTTCAGCAAACGTCTCAGCACACAACCTAGTGGAATGCAGGCAGGCACGCGATTGAAGTGGCGTCCTTTCGTATTGTTACGCTTGGCGTCCTCGACCGTCCCGAGGTCGTTGTTCGGTCAATTTACCATACAGTTTAATAGCGTTAATTAATTTATGCACCTCCGCTCAAAACTAGTTCTGCATATGAGGTATCGTAAAAAGCATAACAAAACGTCGTAACCTTGGAATTTGTGTTGTAATCTAACCAGAAACTTAGTTTTTTTAATTATGTACTGGAAACAAGCAATGATTTTTCATTATATTTTTGCGCTTTTGGACTGTTTTAAACTGCGCATCCCAAAAGCTAGTGTATTCATTCGCGCCGCCAAACTAGTTCCGCATATGCGGCGTCAGTAAAAAAAAATTCAAAAAATACGAAAAAAAAAAGTGTCAAAAATCATCATAACCTCAAAATTTTTGTTGTAATGTAACCAAAAACATATTTTTATTATGTACTGTGCTAAACTATAAAGGATTTTTATCATAGCATGCGTTTTTTAAAGCGTCGTGAACTCGGAGTCGGAAGCGTCAGCGTCGTAACCTCGGAACAAGCGTCGTAACCCAGGACGGAATTTCCATTGAATATTTAAGAAAAAGCGTCGTAACCTCGAACGTCGTAAGCCGGAACCATCGTAACCCGGGGAGGCCGCCTGTACTGCCTCTCTGACTGTCCAGCGAATGAAGTCGTGGGTGGGGATTTAGCACATTTGTAGAAGCCTTGGATTGCAGCTTTTGAATGCGCATACTGAAGTACCTTTGTCTTTTGTATTCCTACTTTCTCTGTGCAGCTTTTCCTAGTGATAGAGGATATTTGAACATATGTGTATAGTTTCAAGTGACTGGATTGTTAAAATGTAGGAAAGGGTATGAATCAAGTAAGGCTGGTTTGACATGAATAGGAGTTGGTAATTAAATCATGAAAATGAATCCAAAGTTAGTAAGATCCGTGATGTGATGTGCGGTTGATGTTGTAAGGAAGAATTGAGAGATTTGGTTTGTATTAATTATGTTATAAACCAAGGTATTGTTATCTATTTGTCAGATTTTATATCTTTTTGTTATATAAAAAAAACACTGTAAATTAATTTACATATTTTGTTTTGTGTTTGCTATTCACAGGCATAACATATTTTAGTTTTCAAGTTAAAGTTTGTAGAAAGACCAGAATTGATTACTGGAATGTTTGATCTAGAAAGTCAGAATTTTGTGGGTTAAGATCTAATCTTTTTGCATTTGTTTTTTTATTGTGTAACTTCATACTATTACCTTGATAGTCATTTTGAATCCTGTGCTTTTCAGTGGGTTCTGTATGTTACGCTCATGAATACGCCTGGTAATTGTTATTACAATACCATATTGCAGTAGTGGCCAAACTTTTAAATAAGAAGAGTAAGTGTCCATACAGTGTGCAAGCCTTTTTATAGCAATTTTGCTGTGTTGACACAGTGGGGTGTTATCCAAGAATAGAATCATGGAGAAACAAAGAAATCATTTGCCCTTTAAATTTAATATTCTCCACTACTCGGTCACAAATGTCACTGATGTATAATATTTTGTTGTGAGTGCATTCCATCTCCCAGATTTTACACATTTTCTTTGTAAAGTCTCTGTGGGTTGGCGGTTTCCTGCTTGCAGTTGAATGTAGCGTGTTGGCAATCTGAAGTGCAATTTGTGTTAGGTTATGACAGTACGTAGAGAGAATCAAATTAGTTTATGTTTACATTAGTCAGTGTTGCCGCCATCTCAGTGAAGGTATGTTGCCTAGTTTTTGCTTAGCCTACCTCTGGAGCATTGTCATCCCATCTGTTTATTTTCTGAAGCAGTTATACTAGTGTTTATTATATTTGATTAACTAGTACAGGTGTGTGTATGTTGTTATTTTGGGCAAATGAGCAATTGGTGTAGCTGAATTCTTGGGTATTCCCACACTCCTTTGTCTGCTTTGGGGAGGAAGTGAAAGAGAATTAGTGTTGTACTACTTTGTGCCATTGTTTCTAGAAGATTTTGGGAGCCTTTTTGTAGGAACTGGGTAATCTACAGTTTTGGTTAGTCAGAGATAGTCGTGTATACGTTAGTGAGGTTGGAATTCCTCTCTCATTGAGAGATTCACTGTCACTCCTACTCCCTCTCTCTTTCTCTCTCTTGGTCCTCCATTTGGTAGAGCCAGCAGTGGTTGCTTAGCATTTTCAAAACTTTTTTAACCTGTTTTTTATCGAAGGTGACCTAATTAGAAGCCAAGACCTTAACTGTAATGTTCACAGCAAAGTTATTTTCCCTCCGCTACATCCCTTAGGATTCAGGAGATGTAGGTTTCTGTAGCAGATATCGTGACCATGGACAGTGTGAGTCCCATCACACGAAGTAGCTCAGGCGATGTAACTTTTTCAAGATGGGTGACTAGCACTTGATGATTATGTCTTGAAGAGACTAAAACAGGCTGTTGTGTTTTTCTGCAGAAAGCACTACAAAAAGACTTTAGAACTCTGCTACTGTTCTACATTACATCCCGGTATACTCTTAACAAAAACTGCCTTCACACCGTGTTGTCCTTTGGACGAGATCACTTGGCTATCATTGTGGGTATCCAGACATATTGAGTATCAGTCTGGTTACAGTGCAACCCATTATGAACAATTACTGTTATTGAGGTGTAGTAAAGACCTCCAAGGTCCAGAGAGCACTGCCTCTTATTGGCTTCCAAATTGGATAAAGCATTCGTAAAAAGTGATAGATCTTTGTTTATGAATAATAACAGTGCTGTTTTTATTATTTTTTTTAAAGTAGCATTTAAAATTCTAAACTCTTGGCCGCTTGAGGCTTGTCCTTAAAACGTGTATGTCATTTGATTCCAAGGATTAAAATTTGCAGTATTAAGTTTTTTTTATGTATTTTAGTCTGTAAAGGTAAAGTTAGCTTACGTTTACCCATAACTTGCAAGTTAAAAATTTGAAGATTTGACAATAGTCTAGAGTTTATATGCATATGTGCTTATTATGTTTCAAAAATATGACATGATTATTTAACATAAATGTGTTATTATTAAGAGTGCATACATTTGTGTAAGTGTGCTTATAAGACGATACCAAATTAGAAACTCTTCATCAAATGAATTGGACACGCCTGCAATATAGTATGAGATGTTACAGTTATTAAAAGTGATATTGTATGTTATTGTGAATGTTTAATTTGAGCCTTGTTAAATAGAACTTATAGAATGTAAAGTTGAGTAACTTCTTTGTCATGTGATCAGATACTTCCTTTGACATAGGTCTGGACGTGTTTGCGGACCCTTTTTCCACTTGCAGCTGGGAATTCTTGTATAGCTTAATTATAGTTATAATATAGATTAATGAGACCACTAAGTCTTGTCTTTGGACTCATAACGGTAGCTTGAAGGTTTTGTCATGTGAGAAGTGTAACTTAGATTTAGGGGAAGATCAAACAAGTAGCGTGCCATCTACAGTATACAGCTAAAGGCATCCCTCTGGACAGTGTTCCCTACAGGGGAATTTTTTAGTGACCAGTCAGTTATTAATAGGTAAAAATACTGGTACTATTATAGTGTTTTATCAAAAGTTTTGTCCCAAGGAATTTAAATAGTATTCATTATTAGCCAATGTTGGGCTCATGTATGCAAAATGAGTGTACTGCATACGAAAATGAATCTCTTAGAGGGTAAATTTCATTGGTACCAAAAGCTATCAGTAAACAATCTTTTTTGCTTGGACAGTAGATTCTGGTTTACAGTATTTATCAACTACTGTGAAATGTAGGAATTGGAGGAATTGTCAGATGCTTCTATTTAGCCTATGGTAATGACAAGTAAATAGGTAGATTTGTATTATTTTAAAGAAGTTAACCAGATTGTTGATTCATTTCTAAACTTCTTAGGATTGCCATAACAGATTTATTCCCCAAGTTGACATCAGAGTAGTTAGACAGCTAAGTATGAATAGCCCAAAGTAGAATACAGAAAGCATTGCAGCTGTGGCGTGAGGAGACGGAGAATTAGTTAGTACTTCCTCTATCATAGAGTCATGTCAGTAAGTTAAGAAGCTGAAATAAGGGAAAGAATGAATATTATCTCTTGTTATTTGTGTTTAAAAGACTACAGTAAATAGAAACTTGATAATATTTTTTATACAAGGTTAAGCATGTTCTCAGACTTATGTCAGTTGGAAATCTAGTTCTTTGCTGGACGAGTGGTTTACGCGCTCGGATGCCAATTCGGTGGTCCGAAGTTCGAATCCCGGCTCGGCCAACGCGGAATCAGAGGAATTTATTTCTGGTGATAGAAATTCATTTCTCGATATAGTGTGGTTCAGATCCCACAATAAGCTGTAGGTCCCAGTGACCAATTGGTTCCTAGCCACATAAAAATATCTAATCCTTCGGGGCAGCCTTAGGAGACCTGTTAATCAGCTCAGTGGTCTGGTAAAACTAAGATATACTTAACTTACTTATTATAATCATTGATGTTTCTGATGTATCTAAAGTTGAAGTTCTCTTCCAGGTGTACTTGCTGTAAAAATGGAAAGACTTAAAAATAAAGGCGTGTGCCTACACGCCAAGGGGCTGGTATTAGCAAACAGAGTTCTTTGGTGCCAGTAAGACCTCTCCCTATTGTCCTGTTGCCCATGACCACTGAAGAGTCTTGAAGGATCTGAGAATGACTTCCCTAGGAGGTGTGGTGTTGGGTCTTCTCTGGATGGTAATTGATATGGCATCTGGTAACTGCTGTTTTTGATGGCTGGAAGCACCCTGTCACTCACAAAGTCCAGTTGGTTAACACTTCCTGCAGTACAAAGTATCTGGAACAGTTTGATAGCTTCATCTGGAGGTCACTATAGCTCATGGCTGTGCTGTCAAAAATGTATTGCCTACTGTAGAAGCATTTTACTTAGTTGAGCATAGATCCCAAAGGTATTCAAAATGTTATAAAACCAGAGAGAGTTTTGAACACTAAAGGATTCTAAAGATATTTTAGTCTGTTGTAACTAAACCAGTCCGTTAAATTTTCCCAGTTCCTCTAGCTACCTTACAGCCAAGTTGGCTTGTTAAGTATTTGCTCCAGGTATAGTGATAACTTCAGCAATTTTTTAAAAGTTTGTCAGTGATTTTAAGACCATTTGTGGCTCTATGGATTCATGATTCCATTGAACAGTGTCTGGTGTTCAGATTGGCTTGTAATTAACCTTATTATTGAAAGACTAGCTGAGAAGTATTATTCATAGCACCATTGCTTAGATAATTCCATTTTATGGAGAGAGTTTTCTTACATAAGATTTCTCAAGAGGTCAGTTCATTTCTGCTATGTATCCTAACTCCATATTGAAGGCGATAACCTATACAGTAAGTCTAGCGCCTTTGAAAATTGTGTGTTCAGTAAACATTGGGGTTAGCCATAGGTTTCACTCAGACAGTAAGAATGCTTAGGTGAATTGCATGTCCTTGGCTCTGAAAATGCTAAGTTCACCAGAATATGACTAACTCTTGTGTAGTCAGTATTGTCTAGCAAGTATGTCTGTAATTATGACCAAATGAGGTTATTCCCTGGAAAGTATTTCCATGTTTTTCTTCCAGACACAATGGACTTTCCATGTTTTTCTTCCAGACACAACTGTCTGTTAATTTGTTCTGAAAATGAACCGTCTCTAGTGTTTACATATAGACTTAATGATCATCATAAAGTCCTCATGGTTGCTAGTACATCTTGAAATCTATTTATGTCATTGCATCTGTAAAAACACTGTAAGCCAAAAAGAATGTGAATGTGAAGTTCATTAATTTTGGGGCCATTTTTAGTTTTAATGTTGTAACGTCTCATTAATGGACAAGGAAGAGTTTCAGGTATGCCTTGTATATTAGAGCCATTAAAAGCTTTATGGGAAAGTAGCCTGTATACTTTTATATATTTCTAAGGTTTTCCACGATCATTGTGTTCCTTAGTTTGGGTGATAGGGTGAAGAAAGGTGGAAGTGCAGTGTCATCGTTTCACCGGAGAACAATGATTCTACCTTTCATTTTCTTGAATCATCTTGACAGTACTGTATTGTTATTTCCTGCAACTATAATTCAAAAAGCGCCTCATTGATGGGTCAGAGATGTGTATTTCTGGTGATAGAAGTTCACTATCGACATGGTTCAGAAGTCATGTAAAGCCGTTGGTCCCGTTGCTGAATAAACACGGGTTCCATGCAATGTAAAAACACCATACAAACAAACAAACAAATTAACTGTAAATCAAAAGATTAAGCAAATGGCAAAGAAAACATGAACTTTGTGAGAGTAGAATGACCAAGTGACTATTCTCAGTTTTGGATAAAATTTAGTATGTCATAAAGGCCTAATCTAGTTATTTCTGGATTCTGAGGTGTTGTAAATTTGAGATGGTATAACATGCCTTTGAAGTTTGTAGAAACCCTTTGTAAAAGAAAAGTCATGTTTCAGATATTGAAGTGATTTCACTGAATGCATTGTCACTTGCTCAGCCCAGTGTTTATCTTTGTCATTGGTCTGCACTTGTCCCCATTTTAGAATGGTCGCTTTGTCATACTGAGATTTAGTCCAGTTGGGTCACTTAAGTGCATTGATGCTGCTTTTATCATGGGCTTTGTGCTGACTTTTGATTCTTAGTTTATGGTTCCATAATTAAAACCTGGTGATGTAAGTGATTCAGTTATTGCATATTTTTGCAAAAATTACTTAAACATCAGTGCATGGTACTTTGGTATCCCGTAAGAATGCCGATACCTTTATTACTAAGATTTCAGAATGAATGTTTGGTTTTCGTTGCTCTAGTTTAAACCTAGATATCCAGAATACACTTTTTCTGAGTAGATAGTGAACAGAATTTTACTGTACATGTAATTGTCTCAAATAAGGCCAATGTGCTTTTGTTAGTCTTAAAAGTATTCACTTGGTACATAAACCACATCTGCAAGTAGTTCAGATATTTCTTTTACAGTGCCATTTAGATAGATTTAGGGTATTCACATGTAGTATTCAGTATACCTTGATCCAGGCATTGGTAAATTATACTATCTTGCAGTGAAAGTCAAGAGATAAAGGAGTTAAAAGAACTCTTCAGATAGAGATAACATTTTATGTAGGTGACCAACAGATTAGGTTCCATTTTTAAGAAGTTTTTAAGTCCAAAGTGAAAGGTCTGAAATTGTCTGTAATTGCAGCAGGTGCGATCTGTAGCTCTTATTGAAGAAAAAGCGCCTCAGTGGCGTGACCGGTATGGTCTTGGCCTGCCACCTCAGTGGCCGCGAGTTCAATTCTCAGTCATTCCACTGAGGGGTTAAAGATGTGTATTTCTGGTGATAGAAGTTTACTCTTGACGTGGTTCGGAAGTCACGTAAAGCCATTGGTCCTGTTGTTCAATAACCACTGGTTCCATGCATCATAAAAACACCATACAAACAAACAACAATTATTGAAGAAAAAGTCGTTAGGAAATTATATTTATTGTAACAAGTTTAGTACTAAAGACTAAGATTAGAGTTATAGAAAGTTTACCTAGACCACCGAGTCAGTCAAGGGCCACACGAACGATTTAGAGATTTCGTTATCAGAAAGGCTGCAGTATTCAGGAAGATAATAAAATGAAGATGTTTGGTCTTCGGATGCCGAGCAATTGTTTGTTATTGGGATTAGATGAGCAAATGAATAATCTGGTAGACAAATGGCATAATGCTAACAAGTAGGAAGGTCTAAAAAGTCTTTGTGAAAAGGAGGAATTATAAGAGATCTGATTGCTACAACTTTAACCTAGAAGTACCACTGATGATCTCAAAGAATAGGAAAGGATAGTGAATTATATAGCCCTTATAGGAGATACATTCATATAAGGGAAAAGAATTTAGAATTGTCTCGGTATTATCTTGTGACAAGCTGCTGTTGGCTTAAAGGAGTGGATGAGGATTCCAAACTAATTGTAGTTTTATGAATGCCAACTTCCATGGCAAGTAGAAGCACCACAGGTTTATGATTGCTTTATAAGACAAATACTAATACACAGAAGGAAAGGAATGATAAATAGATTCTGTTTATTATTATTTCATTAACAGCATTAAATCCAGGTGTGTTCTTTTTCTCAGAGGTTCGTTCACATTCTGTAATGATAGTGTGGTCGTTGCTATAGGTCTGAAAATCCCGACTTGAATGATCTTTTAGGAGTTTTTTTTTTTTGTGGAAATCTCTCCTTATCTGTGTTATCTCAGCCTTCAGGCTTTGGTAAATTATATTTTTGTAGTTAAAGTCTATGTTGATGACTGAATTTAAATGCGTGGAGTTTATGAGCAGGTGTGTCACCAGGTTTGTTCCGCGAATGAAAAATAGGTAGAAATAGTTGGTCCAAAGTTCAATTCTTGGCGCAGCCAATGTGGAACCAGAGGAATTTATTTCTGGTGATAGAAATTCATTTCTCGATATAATGTGGTTCGGATCCCACAATAAGCTGTAGGTCCCATTGCTAGGTGACTAATTGGTTCCTAGCCATGTAAAAATATCTAATCCTTCAGGCCAGACCTAGGAGAGCTGTTAATCACCTCAGTGGTCTGATTAAACTAAGATATACTTAACTTAATCTATTAAGGGGTTAGAGTTGTGTATTTCTGGTGATAGAAGTTCACACTCGACGTGGTTCGGAAGTCACGTAAAGCCATTGGTCCCATTGCTGAATAACCACTGGTTCCATGCAACGTAAAAACACTATACTACAAACAAACACTCAACTCTTCACTTTTATTCAGGCTTGAGACTGGCATGTATATTTATAGACTTTTATGATAAAAGTTTCTGGTTGTATCCACCATTAGTTGTAATTTTACATCACTAACCTATTCCTATAGGTTAGTCCCATGTCAGAAGAATTACATTAAAGCTTCATGCTTATTTACCACTCTTCCTTAACCCATTTATGTAGTTTATTCTACAATGGGAAGGAACTTATGTCTAGAAGCTCGGTGAACATTGTCGACCACAGTATTTGGTTCATCTATCAAGATTGAATAAAATATGGCTATCAATCAGGGTTCCTTTCAGATGTGAAGGTTTGATTATATGCTTCAGCTCTTGAATCCATCATTAACTTCTTTCACTCTGGTCTGCAGGATTTAGAGGTACTTTGTACACCAGGTCTGATGTCGGTTCAACTTTTTTTGTTCAAGTTGTGTACAGGCGGTCCCCGGGTTACAACTGGGGTTCCGTTCTTGAGACGCGTCGTAAGCCGGAACATCGTCAAAAATCCTAAGAAAACCTTACTTTTAATGCTTTGGGTGCTTTGAAAACTATGTAAACTGCATTCTTATGATATTTTTCATCAATAAAAACTTCAAATATTGATTATTTTGCATTTTTGGTGTCATATTTCATCTCCCAGATAAGCGTTGTAGACGTTGTAACCCTGGAGCATGCGTCGTAACCTCGGAACGTCGTAAACCGACACCGTCGTAACCCGGGGACTGCCTGTACTTACATTTCGAAATTTATCCTGGATTTTGGGTCACTTTGGTTTGAAGAATATCTCTTATTGTACTTGAAACTATAACTTGTATACTTTCATTGTAAGAATTATTCTGGACTTGAGATTGTAAGTTAGTGTTGCATTATACCGTTCCCATTTGCACCATGTTGTGACCTATTACAATCATATCAGGCCCATACATGTGACTGTTTTGCATCTTCTCTCCTGTAAGTTTTTATCGCTTCATATCTTGTTATTGCTTTATATCCTGGTTCTACCTGCTGTCTTCTTTTTCACCATACATGACAATACCTCCATGAGAAGCCTTGAACTCTGGGGTTGCCGTGGATGTCCCCTCTCCGCCGTCGTCTTCGGCTTGGGCAATCAAATCGCCGAAAATAGCGCTGGCCTTCTGGCAGATTACCATCTCGGTTATCGTATCGCCATCGATTTCTTTGTCCTCGATCCTTACAAGAAGCAGCCTTTCCATTTCATTTTGCACATGGCTCCTCTTGTTGGACAAAATAGTCACGCCCTTGGAAGGTGTAGCTGCTTTGATGGCTTCCTTCTGTTTAAGGATGGTGCCTATCGTCGACGGATTTCGGCCGTATTCCTTAGCGATCACACTCAACCGCAAGCCAGCTTCATTCTTTTTTATTATCTCCATCCTCGGACTTTCAGAAACCTTTCGTATCTTGAAAACTTTTCGTATGTAGAGCAGTAAAATTTTTCGTGTCGGCTTTCGTATCTCGAGTTTTTTGTAAGTTGAGCCTTTCGTATCTTGAGGTACCACTGTAGTTATATTCATATGTAGGTAAATTTGTTATCTTTACAGTAGTGGCCACTCAATTTGTTTAATCATGCTTGCTCTCACTGCAGTGTGAAAGATGTATGGTAATTTCCCACGTTTTCTGAAAACTTATTTGCATAGCCTAGTGTATATGTTATTGAATGCATTATGGGTGTTAGAAAACATACCAAAATTGAACTGCCTTAGAGAAGTCTTCTTAAATAAAAACCTTCCAGGTACATGCTGGATTACCCCAAGCATTGGTGCTATGAAAAATGCTTTTCAAGTTCCCCTGTTTCAGTCATAATGTTAATTGCAAGCCAATTTGACCATCAGATGTTAGTCAAAGGGATTATGGATCTTTAGAGTACAAAAAATGGTTCTAAAATCATTGATAGGTTTTTAAAAAATCTTTAGTTGTTACTGTATCTGGAGTTAGAACATTACAAGTCGACTAGACACCAAGGTGGCTAAGGGGACTGTGAAAATATGACTGCTGGTTAAGTTCAGAGTCTCAAATTTATCCTGCGACGTCTTTCAGTGTTCAAGACTGTCGTTGGTTATGTATGTAAAGCCCTGTCCACACGAGCCGGCCTGATCGGCGTGCTCCGGGGTTGACAGGCAAATTCTGGTGGGCTTACCCATGAATGTTGTCTACACGGATGAGGCGATGGAGAGGTGGGCGGGCGTGCCCGACAATGCCAGTAGTGTGTTCAGTGAAGTACGATAAACATGGTGCCTGCCGCAAAAAAAGATAGTGTGTAGCTTTGTTAGGAAACAACAAGAGTCTGTCTAGTATATAGCTAGGAAAATTTAGTTAGGAAAACCACTGGTAGAATATATAGTGAAAGTAGAGTGATGAAGGATCTACCAGAAGTTAAGGTATAAAAGGGAGTAGAGGTGTACAGCATAAGACTTCACGAATAGCAGTTTTGTAAACCAGACCAAAACATTGGCACTTGTTTTTGAAAACAGTAAAATGCAAACCGCACCAGAAAATATGAACTTTGACTCCTTCAGTGGGTGGTTACTGTCAAGGGACGAAACCAATCAAACTAATCTGGAGGTGGCACCGGAAGTAAGGAAAGCCATTCATGAAGAAGTAGGATGTGTCCTAGAGAGTAGTTAAGGAGGAGCTAATTGAAGTAGTTAGGTCCAAACTTCATTTGAAGTTAGAGAGAAACTCAGTCAAGAACCAGTCCTTATACGGGGAGGCTGTGTTCCTTCTCACTCTGTTCCATTTTTGTGTGATAGTGTTGTCAATCAATAGTGTGAACTTTGTACTTTATTATAATTATAAGAATCAAGTAAGTGGTGTTTAACTTGCCCAGTATCCCAAGGATTCCAACCCATGTCCAAGCCAATAAAAATCCTCCTGAGAGACATAGTGAAAAAGAATGAATAATCTAAATGTTCCTATGAGAAAAGAAACTCAACCGTAACAAGTGATAAATGAAGGTTAGCCCATATGACAAATAACCTTTCAAACATTACCCATAACAACGAAGAGAACCAGAAGAAGAAGAGAGAGAATAAGAACTCGAAGTACGCCACGCAAACATAACGAAGAGAAATAAAAATAAATACCCGTCACAGCATGATAATTGCTTTGCGTGTGATGAAAAAGAAGAGAATATGCTGCAAAGAATGGCTTAGTAAAAGAAATGTATATGGTTAATGTACGTCTGCCAGGGTCGAAGCTGAAGCCATCGGGCACCACCATGGTGATTTTGCTACAAGACCCATCGGGCAATTTGACGGTTTGCCCCATCAAAGGGGAGGTCCGCCAATCAGGCCCGGTCGTGTGGACAGGCCTTAACATTTTGAATACCTTTGTGGGCAAAGTTCAGCTCCAAATAAAACTCTATGGTAATAAACAATAAATTTTGAACAGTCCATCCATGAATTTTAATTACCTCCAGGTTTAGCTATTGAAATGTTTCAGATACTTTGTACTGCAGGAAGTGTTAACCAACTGGACTTTGTGAGTGACAGGGTGCTTCCAGCCATCAAACACAGCAGTTACCAGATACCATATTAATCGCCGTTTAAGAGAAGACCCAACACCATACCTGCTATGGAAGTCATTCATGGGTCCTTTCAAGATCTCTCATGGCCTCTGGAAGCAGGACAGTAGGGAAGAGGCTTTTTGGTTGTCATTTGACAAGTTTTCTAAGGCCAGCCCCTGTTTTAGGGGGGACACTATTACACTGATAATAATAAAATTAAAAAATTAAGGTTATTCTTTTATACCTTTAGGTAATAATTACATTGACTTATTCTTTTGGTTAAAATAAATATTGTAACTTTTTACTGTCATTTTACGTTGTAACTTTTGGTTAATAAAAAGATAATTATACTTGTTGTTTTGTCATTTTTTCCGTTACACAACATACTTTGAAAGTATTACAGTATGCATTAGAGAATATGACATCTGCAGCTTGGTGGAGCTCTTGTACTGCAGCTTTCTACTTTATAATTGGTAGTGACTGTAGTACTTGCAGGCAACATGACTTCAACTTGGGTATTTCATCAATGGGTAGTCTTTGCTTGCTTCTTGTGAAACCAACTTCAGTAGAGTACATGCCATTTTCACAGTGCCACGAGAGAATCGTCCTTACAGTTCATGTCCTCTCCAGTATTGGCGCTCATCAATTTCTCCAGCATTAACAGCACGTGATGAAGTTCTTGAAGCTCGATGGAAATAGTCAGCCTTTGACTTCTTGAATATTTCTCGATTATGGAAAACCTGTGATTCAAGATCAATCCTATTGACCAGATGTGTTCAACTGCATGTCATATCCATATATTTATAACCAGTCAATATTTACTAATATAAAATTGGTTTTCTAATCTTTTGGTAATGCAATGATTCCTGGTGTTCTCTAGAAAATGACTGAAAATTCAGAATTTATATAAAAAACCAGCAGCAGAAACTAACTTGCTCACTAAAATATACTCAACACAACTTGCTCACTAATATATTATACTCTTAACACAATCTAGTATATTGAAAATCGCTTGTATTGCAAGGGAAAACGCAAAAGGGACCTCCTTAAAGTATATACTTTATGAAATCACTTGCTAGCCTGGTATTTCAGATCACAAAAACTAACAAACAAAAATATTTGGCGAGCTCAATCTGCAACTTCTTGCAACAATATACACTGATGTTTAAAAGTGAAATTTATTATTGTTGCAGTTTGCAATGCATGGTTTTATTTAATAAAACAAATAGAGGCAGATATTCAAATGTATTCATAGAAGTTTGTGAAGTTAATAAGACTAAACATGCGTTATGCATATAAACTTCGAAATTATTTTTAAAGGTGGGAAACCAAGAACATTGACTTATTGCTGTAATGAAAGTTTATCACCTGTAAAATTTCTATATTTCTTTGATACTGAAGGAACTATTTCAAATGAATTCAAAGGTTAAAAATTTTTACTAGGCACTTAGTGATTTCTTAAATAAGCAGCAAGACTACACATTTGAATGAGGATTGATTTACGTATACACTTCTTTTAGCTTAAACTGGGTTTTAACAATCTTAAATCATTGGAAAAAAACTTTTGACTTCGAAGATTTTGGACCAGGAAAGCGAAATCTCAGGACAGAAAGAAATTGCTATGAGAAAGCAGGAATTTGAGAAATTTTATATAAAATTATTAGGAAAGAACTTTCAAAACTTTGTAGATCAAAATGTGCAACTGTGAGAAAGTGAATTACAAAGTAAATTGAAAAACTTAAATTTCGATATCTAGAACCTTACAAAAATCAATTACAAACTCAGGAAATTCTGATTCTATGACAGCTATAACCAGTCGAGAGTTAATGACAACTTAGTTACTTAAAAGACTTCAATATTAACAATAGCAAGTTACTTAAAAAGACTTCAATATTCGTGAAAATTCAAAGAAAAAAGGAAATAACTGATTTTATATGGAAAATCTATAATGGAGAGAATAATTAGATAAGATAGTTTTTAGGCCAACAGGCTATCCTACACTGCAAGGGATTCTAATAGTAAGAAAAGGTTTGAAAGATGTAACAGGAGGAAAATCACAAGTTACACCATGAATCAATTGTTAGGTGAGGATGGAAAGCGAGAAAGATAAAGAGAATACGAACGGAGGTAGAGTAAAAGGAATGAAAGGGATTGCAGATTAGTGCTAAAGGGACGCTTTAAATAACCTTAAGTAATGTTTGTTTGTTTGTTTGTATGGTCTTTTTACGTTGCATGGAACCAGTGGTTATTCAGCAACGGGACCAATGGCTTTACGTGAACTAACCTTGCTGCCTTTGTCCAAACAGGTAAATACTTTAGTTTAATTCTTGCTACGTAGATTTTTTTTTATTTGTGTGAGCATTAGCAATGCCATTATTTGTGTGAGCATTAGCAATGCCAGATTCAAAGTAGTATGAACATACAAGCAGGGAAGAAAAAGTTAGTCAAAGATATTTAGTCAAAAGATCATGGCAAACCATATAACATTCAAGCCTTGATTTTAATTTAGGAAGACCATATATAACAAAATTACTATTTTTCAAGTAATTCATTACTTGAATCATTACTACAATCAAATACCAGTGACTTCATCTCAGACCAGCATTTGTATCATTACTGAACTTTATTTACTTAGCTAAAATAGGTGTCGCACAACTATGACAAACAACAAAGTAAGATTAATGATATTAAGGTTCAAGCCAATACTTTGTTACAATGCGCATGGCAACACTGCGTCCCGGGCTTTATATAATATCCTATTTCGAATATTAACGGTGTAATTTGCATACAGTAAATTATTAAAACACTTTTCAGTTGCAAATGTACACCAAGATATCCTTTTATTTACCTCAAATTTAGACATGGCGTAACTATTTAAAGCCCGGGACGCAGTGTTACCAAGCGCAACCACCACAGGCGGATGGACAGATGGAAAAAAATAGAGTACCTATAGTTTAACAGGGCTGCAGTGTCTTTGCTAGACTCGTAGGCTTGGCTGCGGGCTTTTTGTTCTCATATGAAAGGACTTGACAAACTGCAAGGGACCTTTAGTTTCATGTAAGTAAAATGCAAGACAGCTGTGGGCCAAAAAATAAAAACTACACTTTACACTTAGTACCATGAAGAGTAAAATGCAAGGCAACTGTGGGTAAAAAATAATAACTACAAAGAATACTTAGTACCATGAAGATCGAAATGTAAAATGCAAGACAGCTTGAGCAAAAAATACAAAGAATACATTTTAGTACCATGAATATCAAAATGAAAGATGCAAGGCAGCTGTGGGCAAAAAATAAAAACTAAAAAGAATATGTACTTAGTACCATGAATATCAAAATGCAAGACAGCTGGGGGCACAAAATATAAACTACACTTCACACTTAGTACCACAAGTCGCATTTGGAGGACGCAAAGCCAAAATACATAAAGGGACTTTCGTCATACCTCCAAAATTAACAGGTGAGGAAATCACTTCTTCACAGCCTAAACGTTGCCAATGGACCTACGAAACCAATATATAAAATTAACAGGTAGAAAATATGACATCTGGCTTTCAAAGGGATATTACAAAGGAACTTTACGACGTCAGATAGGGACAGAAAAGAGAGAGAGAGGAACCAATAGAATGCCACATGTGGCATTTTGTGATCAAAAGAAATACAGAAAGAAGTCACCACTAACAAGCACAACAACCGAGGCTAATGGAATGCTGTAAGAGCCCTTATAACATCAGTTATAAAACAGACAATAAGTGTCTTGATCCACAGAAATCTGCAAAAGGACTTTTAATTCCCTAAAATGGCAAGAAAGACACAAGGCAACTGGGGCCAGATGGATGCTATGAAGGACTTTTGAAGAGTAACTAAAGGACCTTTAGTACCATAAGTTAAATGCAAAAGGCAGAGTTATAGAAGAACTTTAATATTACACAAACTCAAACCATCAGAGAATATGATAGCAAGGGAATAAAGGAATGCTACAAGTAACCAAAGAAAATGCCACAAAGCAAGACATAAGATGCAAATGGAACGTTATACAACAGTTTTCACACCACAGGGGAAAGGTAACAGAGAGAGGTAGATGGGTCCCAAGATTCCTCTAAATGAGACCCTTGCTAAAACACAGAAAAATGCAGGTAGAAAACACTAGTTTTTTGCCAAAGTAATACAAGCACTTTTGAAAGCACTACTGCTTTTTGGCCAAAAGAATACTAGAACTGAGTAGCACAAAAAGTAACCCAACAGAAAGCAAGCCAGTTGGAGAGCAGAGGAGAGTTGCGAAAGGACATTTATTACCATAAAAAAGTAATAAGACACAAAGCAAGGCAGCTGGAAGACTAAGGAATGCTCATGACAACCTTTTGCACAACCAACAATGAAACTACCTGCACAAGAGACTTAGTTCCAGCTATAGTCATCCATACAAAGAATGTATTCAGCATGTATTTAAGCCTAAAGTGTTACACAAAATGAACTACTTCTGTTACCTTAAAGGTAATCAAAATTAAGTTTAATAGGGAAGGTAATTCGCTGTAACTTCCTAAGATGACTTTTAAAACACTTTTTATCAATTGCATGAGGTCAAATCCTTTGGGCCAGCCCTACCATCTAGGTTAAGTTACTCACTGGTCTTGTTAAGCCACTGAACTAATTTACAATAATAATAATTACAAAATGCTTTATCCTCATGATTCTGCTGCTGGTTTAAACATGTAAATTTGATGGTTTACAGATATACCTACCTCTCAGAGGCAGTTATGTGACGTACTGACATTAACTTACTGAAGTATATATTAATCATTAACCTATAAATGGCTAGCAAGACAGCATTACCAAAAGATACAACATTTCAAATATCAGTTCATGGGAGAGAGTATATCTTGAATGTCAATTCAGTTCTCTCTTCAA
>NC_087223.1:22250373-22257873 GCF_015104395.2 Macrobrachium nipponense | reverse complement strand
AATTAGGCCCGGTAGCTACTTAGCCGAGACAATGGGTCACTTTCGTAGGCTAATATTGGTTCATTTTAGTCGACCTTGATCAAATGGGGGGGGGGGGGGGGGGGGGGGGGGGGGGGACCTACCCAGAGTAACCCTCAGAAAATGGTCTATCTGAACATCGGCCTATTTTGATGTCGAATGAATATAATTTATCACTAACTATATATCCACTCACCCATGCAAATAATTTCATAATTCCATCAACCTTTGAGTCAGCTACATTTTTAGCAACATTTCCCCACACAGTATAAACTCTATTTCAAAAGCAAGAGCCCGTGCTGCTGGCATAAGGCCACCTCGAAAAAATGCTAAAGCATCTTCCACAACGACTGCATAATTTTTGATGATGTGGTTTCATCTTCGATTTGTAACAGTGGGTCCCAATGAGGCCCGAAGGCCGAGAGAGAGAGAGAGAGAGAGAGAGAGAGAGAGAGAGAGAGAGAGAGAGAGAGAGGAAATATACTAGGTCTAAAGCCATGGCGCACATAGGCTGTGTGGTCCCTATCTGTGTGGATTTAAAAACATCTCAAACAAAGCTTCGGCAAGCTGATGTCTGGATCATCAGCTAGAGCTATATGAACAGACACATTCGATAATAATGCGGCTTTTGTACCTGAATATCTTCTCTAATAAATGCACTCAAACCACAAGAATTGACTTATAGCAATTCTGGTGTTTAACTTTGACACTTCTAGCACAAGGACCCGTCCGTCTTGCCACAGACACATAGGCCTAAGTCTGTTTTAGGATGCTATTGCCTATTTAGCTCGTTCTAGCGTCGTAAACTAAGCGTTTTGCTAGATACTAACACTTTTAAGACGTATAATTGTCAATTAACAGCCCACCCTCAATAAGGTGTCAGAATCAGGTTAATGCGCCCTTAAGTATTAGGCCTATCGTCAACCGTTAAAACTGTCATTTGCCAACCTTGGTGGCCAGTTTATTTTACGTGATTTATCAGAGTTTATTTCAAGTGATTTATTTAAACGGGTATAGGATAGGTTTAGGTCTAATCCATTACGTGAATGTGCAACTGGACTGCCAACAGAAGTTAGCAATACATTAGGTAGAGGTGTTTCTAACTTGAAAGGACAAAATACACTCAAGTCATATCAGTTTCATGACAGTAGAGAGAGAGAGAGAGAGAGAGAGAGAGAGAGAGAGAGAGAGAGAGAGAGAGAGAGAGAGAGCAAAGATTGGTTTCAGAACCTCGTAACTGCTCTGTGTGTGTGTGTTAGTTGTTGTTTGTAGAACTACTTTCAAGCCAAATGAATTGTCAGTACCAGAGACTTTTGATTGTACTCAAAACCTTCGGTCACTGAATTTGGACCATGACATATTTGCAGCCTAGAGGCAATACCCAGAAGCCTGGGTACAGAGGCCGGTCAGTTTATTCAATTACCACCTCTGCAAGAAATAAGTACTAACATAACTACGACGTAACCTCAGTGCAGAGTATATTGTATATTTTATAGGAGTACTACTTTTTGTAACAGAGCAATTTCAACACTTATATGGTCACCTTCACTCTAGGTGAATGCTACGGTTGCATAGGATTGTAATGTTAAAACCCTTATAAGGGTTGCTAAACTCTTTAGTACGAGAGGGCCACATCATGTACATGTCTCGGCAGGCCACAGGAAAAACAAATGAGCGTCAATTTCATACGATGAATCATTTCCAAACAAAATAAAATAGATTATATGTTAATACCACACGTCTTGACATCAAGGTAAACCAAATACACCTTTACTTTCATGCTACCACATTGTTACGAATTCGAGATCAAATCTTAAAAGTATGGATTTCAAATGTTCATCTGATCAAATTCAACTGCCACCACACTTTAGCTTTAAGTGACCATGTCCTGGACCATGTCATAAGAACTGGCTCACTAATGACCACAATGCGTGCATCTCTTTAGAAAATATGTACAAGGCACAATTATCTTGCAAAAGACAAACCGCAATCAGGTTCAAGACAGGGAATTATGGACGCAGCAACAGTTTATTAGCGAAGTAAAAATGTCACAAAATATCTTAAAAAATTTAACAATTCTGAGAAGATCCTTAAAAACAAATTACCATCTTAGCAATACTTATAAAATCTTTATGTTAATAAATGTAAAACTTAATTTCATATTTAACGCTCAGTAAAAATTAACTTTATAAAAGGAAAACTATCAAAACACATAATCACATGAAACCTAATTTTAATTCCAATTTCAAAACTTTAAAATTTAAACTTCCTATGAGATTGATAAAATACAATGTCCCCTACAAGACTACAAGATTACAATCCTTCATAAAGAAATCAGTTTCAAGATTTCCAGTAATTGAGGTATTTAATTTAGCATCACCACAAAAAAAATTTAACTGCACAAAAAAATCTTCATGAGAAGAATAAAAAAAAGGAGACCTTTTTAGCAATTTTAAAATAAATAAACTCTGACACACTAATCTAAGTTTGGTAAAGAAACCCCATGGAAGAACCTCACTTACACATTTAAGGTTTTCGTTTTAGTTCATTGGCAGGATTCAGAGATTAAGGTTTATCTTCAGGGGCACTTTGCAGCAATACCTTCCAGCAGTTGTCCCCTTGTGCTACTGTCAGCAAAATCCTCTTGTGATTTTTCAGCAATACCCCTTGTGCTGTCAGCAATATGCCCTTGTGCTGCTGTCAGCAATATCCTCTTATGATTTTTCAGCAATATCCCCTTAGGCCACTTTTATTAAGTTCAGCAATATTTCCTTGGACCACTCTCAGCAATACCTCCTCTTACTAAAACCACAGGCATTGCACTCCAAGTTCCAGAGGAGAAAGAGAAACAGAAGGCCAAAAAGTGGTAAAAGGATGGCTAACACAAGCCCACACGGGTTCATCTTGTCAAGCATGGTGCCACTCTGTAAAATGAAGAAAAGGGGGTTTGTCCATTAGCCAGTTTTTTTTTTATTTGCTTTGCTTGAATGAACTTTGCAGTACACTTTTAATCTTGAACTAGATAGTGGACCCACACCCCCCAAAAAAAGGGGTTTTAACCTAGTATGTATCTACTATGATTGTATAAACATCAACAAAAGACTGATAATATCAAAGATGATGACTCCCCCAAAGAAATGTTAAGTCCTACTATGAAAGTTCCAAAAATTGTAAGGTGTTAAAAGTTTAGATCTCAAAGCGAATACAGGCATGTTTAGTTTACAAACCTGTTGGGGACGACCATATAAACATTAACAAAAGACTGATATTAAAGATAATGAACCCCCCCTCCCACCCAACGAAATGTTATGTCTTACTATTTAAGTTCCAAAAATTGTGAATACCTTTTTATGCTCAACATCACCATCTATGCACTAAAAAAACAAAAAAACAAAAAACCTGCTAAATCTAATCCCCTAGACGAAAGGGGTTGCATTTCAATTTCCAATTGAGCCATTTCTAAACAATATTAAGAAACCACTTCCCAGGGTATTCTAAGAGGTAACTCTCAGTCCTAGAAATGCTAAAAAATGTAGAAAATTTATGATAAAAATCAAGACTTCAGTTAAGGAGTTGAATGAGTCTACTTACACTACACACTGGACAGTCCCCACCAATCACCAGTGGCATCATGGGAGCAGCCACGGCTGGGGCAGCTACAGCAGCTGTTGGAAGCAAGGAGCCTGTTAGTGAATTCTGAATCCCTTAACCTCAATTAAAGCAAAGTGGGCCCTGATAGCAATGTACTATGTTAGGTAGATCTAGGGTATTATTCCGCAGCGACCTAGACTATGGCAGTTGTGGTTTTTCTATGCAGTTTTACCTCCTGAACAAGAATTTTAGTAAATTTATTTGAACGACTGTAATTAACCCCCAGGGGCCAGTACTAAACACGGTGAAATACTTGGACGCCCCAATCCCTAATGGATGTTGTATCCGCGGTTACGTTCCTTGCAGTCCGTGCGGAACTATTCTGTAGAATTACCTTATGTTATTATATACTATGATATCATTCAATTAAGCGTCCTAATGTGAAATTGACAATAAGGTTCATTTGGGGGTAGGTAAGGAAGGACTTGAACACACCCATGATATATAGATTTGGAGTTTGTGACTTGCCTAACTGAAAGGTATAAGTGATATAGCAGCTTATCTCGACTGTCAATTCAAGTTCTTGTCTGCTCCTAACAAGTCAAAGAGCCTTCAACACTGCAAAACTGACCACTCCCAAACTTGAAGGGTGAACAATATAGGGTAAAAAACCGCATGGTACAGGGGTGGACCATGTACAATCAATGTGTACAACCCCAAAAAAAGTACATTATAACGCGTCCTGACATCGGAGATGGGCATCAGACGCGACTTCTTGTTGGTGAGAAACGGAGCTAAAGACCTCTACTCCGGTGTCAGGATGCGTTATAATGTACTTTTCTTGGGGTTGTACGCATTGATCGTACATGGTCCATCCCTGTACCATGCGGTTTTTTACCCTATATTTACCTCTTAAAACATGTACAGTTTCTAAACTGTGCTGCTTATTCTATTAACAATGAAGTTACCTGGCTTGGAAATCGGCAAAATATACATTATAATAGTCATACTAAGATGGTACACCTGTAATCAAGATTCAAGATAATGCAGGATAAAACTTGGCCAAAACCCCATTAGTGGTTGTCCTTACTAATTACCTGGTAAAACTTACATAATACAATGCCTGATATCACTTTCTGTTCTTCAAATTACTGCTACCTCGCCTAACATTACTTAGAGAGGGCTTGACAGGTCACGATTACAGAATACTTTACATTACATCATCTTTTAAGTAGATGGTTACAAACAAGTCAATCCACATTTTCAGTTTGTTTCCATCTTTCCACTTAACTATTTCCGATTTCGGTAATTCTTCAGAAGCAATCCGCACTGGATATTAAAATAAATAATCACCTACATGGAAAGAGCATGTGAAAAGCAATATAAAAAGTATAGTCATTATATGAGAGATTGAACGGGGTGGAATTAAATGAGCTTGATAAGTTTTTACCTCGAATTTTTCCTAAGTCGGGAGAGGTGTTTCCTCTACGGTAATGTTTACTTTTAATGAGCCCTCTAACTTACTTTCTTACGGAAACAAAAGCAGTTCCAGTTACTCATTATTGGCTGAGAGGTGTGACATCGTTATGACGTCATGGGTTTCATAACCAATTACGAACGACTTTAGTCGAAAACTAAGTTCACTAACATTTCAGCGGAGTAATCAAGTTAGCTGGTCCAGTGTCCACTGGTATCCTTGTTTGACTGAATACTCGAAAAATGAAGCAAAACCGGCATTTTGTCTTCCTGTTGCTATGGCAGAGGTAGTGGCTGGCCCTTCTGGCATTAATTTTGACAGAGACCTTCGATTTCCTACCGATTGTTTGCAGTGCAATGTGGGTTACGGTATATTTTATCATTATTTGTCTACTGGTGGTGGTAAAGAAGTTGTGATTGAATATGCTCAGAGACATAATTTAATTCTTCAGCCAAAAAAACTGCGAGTGTTGTGGAGCTATTTGTCGGATCGACTACAACAGGAACGCCTTTGGGTGTGATCGCTCTGTAGTGACGAAAGGACGTCGGCGTAAGCGATGCGACACCCAAATCTATCTGCCACGGTAAGTAGCCTTACTGTAAACCCTGTGGGTAGCGCGCGCAGCGCAACATTACCTCTTGCCGTACATGCCGTGCTTGCCAAGAATCTTTAAATTTGCGGATAAGGCGCGAAGCGCCGTTCCGCTACGGCCTTACTGACAGCACAAATCGATGGTCGCCGATATGTAGTCGCTCCATACTTCTTTGTTGTTGTTTTGGTATCGCCGCCATATTGGCTTTGGTGTTCTTCCGCCGATTTCGGTCGGCGGTCGAGTGGGCCGCGAATCAGTAGGTGCTCCCAATTATTATTATTGCTGCAAAGCACTCCTTTCTGGTTGTTTTGCGTAAGAAATTAAGTTAGAGGGCTCATTAAAAGTAAACATTACCGTAGAGGAAACACCTCTCCCGACTTTAGGAAAAATTCGAGGTAAAAACTTCTCAAGCTCATTTAATTCCACCCCGTTCAATCTCATATAATGACAATGCTTTTTATATTGCTTTTCACATGCTCTTTCCATGTAGGTTTGATTTTTATTTTAATTTTTTAAGCCAGTGCGGACTGCTTCTGAAGAATTACCCCGATTTCTTACGCCTTTTTTTGGTCAATTAATCTTCTGTGGTTTGAATAAATTAATTAACAACTAAGTGACAACATTGGTAATGGCTACCTAAAAGGACAACCATCTGCCAACAAAGACTATCTGGTCACTCTGCATCCACTCAAATCATTACTACTAAACACTTGTTTCAACTTACTTGCTGCCAGCATCCTTCTTTAATATATCTTCCAAGAGTGAAGGGGAAAACGCGATAAATTTTAGATCAGTGACCCACGGGAAACACAGACAGAGACACGTCGCCCAAGATCCAACTCTGTAAACAAACCATTTCTGGCCTCTGGAATCTGGAGTACCATGACTTACCTAAAGACGAGCCAAGGATGAGTTTCAGGAAGTGACAGTTGTCAGTGACATTCTCGGCCAACAGATGGCGCCACTACTTTCGAGCCTTGCAAATAATGTTTTGGCGACTGATTTTATAGATTTATAGGTAGCGTTTTCTGTAACTCAATGGAAGAAACGTGCAACAGTCATTTGGAAACCAGGCATCGGTTCTACGAGCTTTCGATTTCATATAGGCTACTTGAAGCAAGTGAGATTGGACAAATACAAATGTGAATTTTGCGTATGAATGCCCCGAACTAATTTCATCTTTTGTATTACCATTGATGTGTTATTATTATTTTTAATAGAAAGCCTATTGGTTTCTCATGTCTTTTAAGCTTCGCTAATAGTGTCTTGTTAAGAGGCATTGTTTACAGGCTTGAAAAGCAATTCAAAGTTGCATATCACGATTTCCTATTGCCATTCTCTCTCTCTCTATAAGAGTTAAGTGTTTCAAGGCTATTTTGAAGAATTACACAATTCTAACAGTGCATTATTAGTTTCAATTCCTTAGTATGATGTGAACAGCAGCCCCTCTCTGAAAGCTTGCAAATAACGTTATTGATGTTGCTACCCTTGCACTGGTTATCAGCACTCAAGAATAGAATCAATGAACGCACGAGTTTTGTGAAAGAGCTCCAAACAGGAGAATAATTGTAAAAGTCGAATATCCTACACCAAAGAAAAAAGCCATCAGTCGTCTGCTTGACGAAATAATGTAACTTGAATTGTTTACGTTTCTTGAGGTGCCATTACATATATTATTACTGTTTTTTCACAAGTGATTCTAGGGAGTTGATGTTTTCTGTATATGAAAATGACATCATATAATTGTGTTTTTTTCTTTTTTGTATTATAACGTCATATTCATCTTGTATTCCCTTTAGTTCCCTTAAAGTTTAATAATTGA
>NC_087223.1:22181250-22249873 GCF_015104395.2 Macrobrachium nipponense | reverse complement strand
TCAATTATTAAACTTTAAGGGGGAACCTAAAAAATGGGAAATACAAAGAAATGAATATGACGTTGTAATTAATACACAAAAAAACACAATTATATGATGTCATTTTCATATGCAGAAAACATCAACTCCCTAGAATCACTTGTAAAAAAAACAGTAAAATATATATGTAATGCCACCTCTAGAAACGTAAACAATTCAAGTTGACATTATGCGTCTAAGCAGACGACTGATGGCCTTTTTCCTTTTTTCTTTGGTGTAGGATATTCGACTTTTACGATTACCTTCTAGACCACCTACGCTATGCGGAAGCTCTTTCACAAAACTCGTGCGTTCATTGATTCTATTCTTGAGTGCTGATAACCAGTGCAAGGATAGCAACATCAATAACTAGTTATTTGCAAACAAATGCAAAAGAAAAAAAAATCACTTTCAGAGAGGGGCTGCGTTCACATCATACTAAGGAATTGGAGAACTAATAATGCACTGTTTGAATTGTGTAATTCTTCAAAATAGCCTTGAAACTAGAGAGAGAGAAAGGCAATATGAAATCGTGATATACAACTTTGAATTGCTTTTCAAGCCTGTAAACAATGCCTCTTAACAAGACACTATTAGCGAAGCTTTAAAAGGACATGAGAAAGAAACCAATAGGCTTTCTATTAAAAATAATAATAACACATCAATGGTAATAAAAAAGATGAAAATAGTTCGGGGCATTCATACCCAAAATTCACATTTGTATTTGTCCAATCTCACTGGCTTCAAGTAGCTTATGTGAAATGCTTTGTCTGACGAGGCACTGGGAGATATTTCACATTATCTCCAAATCGAAAGCTCGTAGAACGATGCCTGGTTTCCAAATGACTGTTGCACGTTTCTCCCATTGGAGTTTACAGAAAACGTCTACCTTATAAATCTATAAAATCAGTCGCCAAAACATTATTTGCAAGGCTCGAAAGTAGTGGCGCCATCTGTTGGCCGAGAATGTCACTGACAACTGTCACTTCCTGAAACTCATCCTTGGCTCGTCTTTAGGTAAGTCATGGTACTCCAGATTCCAGAGGCCAGAAATGGTTTGTTTACAGAGTTGGATCTTGGGCGACGTGTCTCTGTCTGTGCTTACCGTGGGTCACTGATCTAAAAGTTTTATCGCGTTTTCCCCTTCACTCTTGGAAGATATATTAAAGAAGGATGCTGGCAGCAAGTAAGTTGAAACAAGTTGTTTATAGTAATGATTTGAGTGGATGCATTGTGACTAGATAGTCTTTGTTGGCAGATGGTTGTCCTTTTAGCCATTACCAATGTTGTCACTTAGTTGTTAATTAATTTATTCAAACCACAGAAGATCAATTTACCAAAAAAAGGCGTAAGAAATCGGAAATAGTTAAGTGGAAAGATGGAAACAAACTGAAAATGTGGATTGACTTGTTTGTAACCATCTACTTAAGAGATGATGTAATGTAAAGTATTCTGTAATCGTGACCTGTCAAGCCCTCTTTAAGTAAAGTTAGTCGAGGAAGCAAAAGTAATTTGAAGAACAAAGTGATATCAGGCATTGTATTATGTAAGTTTTACCAGGTAATTAGTAAGGACAACCCCTTATGGGTTTTGGCCAAGTTTTATCCTGCATTATCTAGAATCTTGTTAACAGGTGCACCATCTTAGTATGACTAGGTAGGTATATAATATATTTTTTCTGATTTCCAAGCCAGGTAACTTCATTGTTAATAGAATAAGCAGCACAGTTTAGAACTGTACAGCTTTAGAGTAAATATATATATATATATTGTTCACCCTTCAATTTGGGAGTGGTCAGTTTTGCAGTGTTGAAGGCTCTTTGACTTGTTAGGAGCAGACAAGAACTTGAAGTGACAGTTGAGATAAGCTGCTACTATATCACTTTTAACCGTAATTCTAAGGCCTCATTCCGCGGTAAAAGTAGACTATGGCAGTTTGACGTTTTCCTACGTTATTTTTACTTAATGACAAGAATTTAAAGTAATATTTTTGTTCGGACGACTGTAATTAACCCCCAGGGTCCAGTACTAAACACGGCGAAATACATTGGACGCCCCAATTCCTAGTGGATGTCGTATTTGCGGCTACGTTTCTTGCAGGGTAATTCTAAAGAATAGTTCCGCACGGACTGCAAGGAACGTAACCGCAAATACGACATCCACTAGGGATTTGGGGCGTCCAATGTATTTCGCCGTGTTTAGTACTGGCCCCTGGGGGTTAATTACAGTCGTCCGAATAAATATTACTTTAAATTCTTGTTTCAGTAAGTAAAATAACGTAGGAAAAAACGTCAACTGCCATAGTCTGACTTTACCGTGGAATGAGGGCTTAGAATTACCCTTTTACCTTTCAGTTAGGCAAGTCACTAACTCCAATTTATATATCATGGGTGTGTTCTAGTCCTTCCTTACCTGCCCCCAAATGAACCTTAGTCAATTTCACTTAGGACGCTTGATTGAATGATATCATAGAGTATATAAGAACATAAGGTAATTCTACAGAAATATGTTCCGCACGGACTGCAAGGAACGTAACCGCGGATACACAATCCATTCAACATTCCATTTTCAACATCCATTGGGACTTTGCTCAATGTATTTCACCATGTGTTTAGTACTGGCCCTAGGAGGGGTAACCCCTTACAGTCGTCCAAATAAATTTACTAAAATTCTTGTTCAGGAGGTAAAACTGCATAGAAAAACCACAACTGCCATAGTCTAGGTCACTGCGGAATAGTACCCTAGATCTTACCTAACATAGTACTTTGCTTTAATTGAGGTTAAGGGATTCAGGATTCACTAACAGGCTCCTTGCTTCCAACAGCTGCTGTAGCTTGCCCCGGCCAGTGGCTGCTCCCATGATGCCACTGGTGATTGGTGGGGGGGGGACCTGGTCCCGGTTGTGTAGTGTAAGTAGACACTTCAACTCCTTAATTGAAGTCTTGATTTTATCATAAATTTCTACATTTTTGGGGCATTTCTAGGACTGGGAGTTACCTCTTGGAATAACCCTGGGAAGTGGGTTTTTTTTATTAATAATGTGTTTAGAAATGGCTCGATTGGAAATTGAAACCCAAGCCCTTTTGTCTAGGGGATTAGATTTAGCAGGTTTTTTTTTTGTTTTTTTTAGTGCATAGATGGTGATGTTGAGCATAAAAAGGTATTCACAATTTTTGGAACTTAAATAGTAAGACAACATTTGGGCGTTGGGTGGGTGGGGGGTTTCATTATCTTTAATATCAGTCCTTTTGTTAATGTTTATATGGTCGTCCCCCAACAGGTTTGTAAACTAAACATGCCTGTATTCGCTTTGAGATCTAAACTTTTAACACCTTACAATTTTTGGAACTTTCATAGTAGGACTTAACATTTCTGGGGGAGTCATCATCTTTTGATATTATAAGTCTTTAGTTGATGTCTATACAACCATAGTCGATACATACTAGGTTAAAACCCTTTTTTTTGGGGGGGGGTTTTTTTTGGGGGGGGGGGCGGGGAGGGGGCGCTATCTAGTTCAAGATTAAAAGTGTACTGCTAAATTCATTCAAGCAAAAAAAAATAAAATGATAAACCCCATTTTCTTCAATTTACAGAGTGGCACCATGCTTGACAAGATGAACCCGTGTGGGCTTGTGTTAGCCATCCTTTTACCACTTTTTGGCCTTCTGTTTCTCTTTCTCCTCTGGAACTTGGAGTGCAATGCCTGTGGTTTTAGTAAGAGGAGGTATTGCTGAGAGTGGTCCAAGGAAATATTGCTGAACTTAATAAAAGTGGCCTAAGGGGATATTGCTGAAAAATCATAAGAGGATATTGCTGACAGCAGCACAAGGGCATATTGCTGACAGCACAAGGGGGTATTGCTGAAAAATCACAAGAGGATTTTGCTGACAGTAGCCACAACGGGGGATAAATGGCTGGAAGGTATTGCTGCAAAGTGCCCCTGAAGATAAACCTTAATCTCTGAATCCTGCCAATGAAAAAAACGAATACCTTAAATGTGTAAGTGAGGTTCTTCCGAGAGGGTTTCTTTACCTAACTTAGATTAGTGCTTCAGAGTTTATATATTTTAAAATTGCTAAAAAGGTCTCCTTTTTTTTTTATTCTTCTCATGAAGATTTTTTTGTGCAGTGTTAAATTTTTTTTGTGGTGATGCTAAATTAAATACCTCAATTACTAGAAATCTTGAAACTGATTTCTTTATGAAGGATCTTGTAGTCTTGTTGGGGACATTGTATTTTATTAATCTCATAGGAAGTTTAAATTTTAAAGTTTTGAAATTTGAATTAAAATTAGGTTTCATGTGATTTAAGTGATATTGATAGTTTTCCTTTTATAAAGTTACTGAGCGTTAAATATGAAATTGTTAAGTTTTACGTTCATTAACATAAAGATTTTATAAGTATTGCTAAGATGTTAATTTGTTTTTAAGGATCTTCCCAGAATTGTTAAATTTTTTTAGATATTTTGAGACATTTTTTTCTACTTCGCTAATAAACTGTCGCTGTGTCCATAATTCCCTGTCTTGAACCTGATTGCTGTTTGTCTTTTGCAAGATAATTGTGCCTTGTATATATTTCTAAAGAGATGCACGCATTGTGGTCATTAGTGAGCCAGTTCTTATGACATGGTCCAGGACATGGTCACTTAGAGCTTAAGTGTGGTGGCAGTTAAATTTGATCATGTTCATATATATATATATATATATTATATAATATAGATATATATATATATATATATATATATATATATATATATATATATATATATATATATAGATATATATATAATATAATAATACATATATTATATATATATTATATATATATATAATATATATATATATATATATATATATATATATATATATATATATTTGTTTGGAAATTATTCATCGTATGAAATTAACGCTCATTGTTTTTCCTGTGGCCTGCCGAGACTGTACATGATGTGGCCTCGTACTAAAGATTTAGCAACCCTTATAAGGGTATTAACATTACAATCCTATGCAACCGTAGCATTCACCTAGAGCGAAGGTTACCATACTACTGTTGAAATTGCTCTGTTAAAAAATAAAAAAAAAAAAAAAAAAAAAAGTTAGATTTAGGGTACTTATCCGCGGCGGGATAGACTATGGCAGTTGCGGTTTTTCTATGCAGTTTTACCTACTGAACAAGAATTTTTAAGTAACTATAGTATTCGACCGACTGTAATTAAACCCCCGGGGCCAGTACTAAACAGTGGATGTTGTATCCGCGGTAACGTTCCTTGCCGTCCGTCCGTGCGGACCACTTCTGTTAGAAATACCATGGTCCAAATTCAGTGACCGAAGGTTTTGAGTACAATCAAAAGTCTCTGGTACTGACAATACATTTGGCTTAAAAGTAGTTCTACAAACAACACCACCACCACACAGAGCAGTTACGAGGTTCTGACTTCTCTCTCTCTTCTCTCTCTCATCTCTCTCTCTCTCTCTCTCTCTCTCTCTCTCTCTCTCTCCTCTCTCTCCTCTCTCTCTCTCTCTCTCTCTCTCTCTCTCTCCTGTCATGAAACTGATATGATGTTCTGAGACCAATCTTAAGTATTTTTTGTCCTTTCACGTTAAAAAAAACCTCTACCTAATGTGTTGCTAACTTCTGTTGGCAGTCCAGTTGCACATTCACGTAATTAGACCTAAATCTAGCCTGTACCCGTTTAAATAAATCGCGTGAAATAAACTGGCCACCAAGGTTGGCAAATGACAGTTTTAACGGTTGACGATAGGCCTAATACTTAAGGGCGCATTAACCTGATTCTGACACCACCTTGAGGGTGGGCTGTTAATTGACAATTATAGGTCTTAAAAGTGGTTAAGAGTGTAGTTTGCGACGCTTAGAACGAGCTAGATAGGCAATAAGCACCCTAAAACAAACTTAGGCCTGTGTGTCTGTGGTAAGACGGACGGGTCCTGGTGCTAGAAGTGTCAAAGTTAAACACCAATTGCTATAGTTCGATTCTTGTGGCTGAGTGCATTTATTAGAGAAGATATTCAGGTACAAAAGCCGCATTATTATCGTATGTGTCGATTCATATGGCTCTAGCTGCTGATCTGTATTCTAGACATCAGCTTGCCGAAGCTTTGTTTCTTTGAGATGTTTTTAAATCCATACAGATATGGACCACATAACCTATGTGGCGCATGGCTTTAGACCTAGTATATTTTTCCTCTCTCTCTCTCTCTCTCTCTCCTCTCTCTCTCTCCAGATATAATAACATAATTATTGCTAATTATACATAACAAAAATACAAGAAATGGTCAATTGAAGTTTTTATGAAAAGAGAGAGAGCCCATCCAGGTAACCCTCGCTCCATTTAGTATCTCTCTCTCTCTCCTCTCTCTCTTTCGGCATTCGGGCCTCATTGGGACCCACTGTTACAAATCGAAGATGAAACCACATCATCAAAAATTATGCAGTCGTTGTGGAAGATGCTTTAGCATTTTTTCGAGGTGGCCTTATGCCAGCAGCACGGGCTCTTGCTTTTGAAATAGAGCTTATACTGTGTGTGGAAATGTTGCTAAAAATGTAGCTGACTCAAAGGTTGATGGAATCATGAAATATTTGCATGGATGAGTGGATATAGTTAGTGATAAATTATATTCATTCGACATCAAAATAGGCCGATGTTCAGATAGACCATTTTACAAAATTTAAATACTTGACCAGATATTTTCTTTGAATAAGCACGGCCATTACCCCCATCGCCAACCCCCGCTCCCCATGGACCAACGGTTCAACAATTAAACCCCCCACCCCCACAAGGGCCCCCTCCCCAACCCAGTACTCCGAGCCAAACGGAAGGGATATGTATATTCAAAGTCTTGTATCTAGTCAAATTACGGTTTTTTTTTTTTAAGTTTCTTTCTAATTTCCAATTCTATCACGATTTAAGATTCTAATGGAACTTGACGATCATTTTTAGCGGACGTATTACCAAACTATGATAGAGGTTAGTGAAACAAAAGCACGAATCTTTGGAGGAAGAATACGTTATTCTATTTTTCCCTTTTAAAGGGATTTTAAAGCCGAAAAGTGTCCGTTTTTGAAGCGTATGGCTTAAAGTGACGTTCAGTCGATATTATTAAACTAATTTTGTGTTATAATCAGTGGAATTTCGACGAGAATTGAGCCAGTTTCCCAACCGGTTTTTTGAGGAAAATTGGTGCCATTACAGAAATGTCAATGGAGTGATCACGACCTCAAGACGAAATTGGAAGTTAATATGGAATGATTTTGTGAAAATTTAAGTTTCCGTGTTTTTTAGTGGTCCAATTGAGTAACTGCAGATTTGGTGATTTTTTTTTTTTTCTAAAAATCATCATTAAAACATTATTGCAACTTTGGTTTAACCTAACTTTACCTTTATTTATTTAATAATTTATTTCTTATTATTTTATAATTTTTTTCTAACAATCACCATTAAACTATTGCAATTTTAACCTAAATTTAAGTAGGTTATTTCCTTGACGTGGTCCGGGCGGTTTCGTCGCCCCCCCCCCCCCCCCCCCCCGCCCGCCTCTGTTTCATGAATAATTTGGGGATTTTCTGACGTTTCTGAGGGTTAGTCAGGGCAGGTCCCCCCCCCCCACCCATTTGATCAAGGTTGACTAAAATTAACCAATATTAGCCTAATTAGGCAGCCCATTTTTTCACATCGTACCATCATATGAATTAATTTTTTTTAGATTCTTATATTAAATGACTATAAATCTTTTACTCATTCCTGAAAAAAAGTTTTACGTGGAATAATGGGTTTTAAAACACGATCATTATTAGTGTTATTGTATTAGGTATAACGTCTGCCATTCTTACATTGGTCTCTAGAGATGCCACATATGTTAAGCAAGTTTGCTAGACGTAACTTACACATACTATATACAGCAACGAGTTTTGAATTTATTCAACTTTAATAGAAAAAGTGTTGTTTTCATCAGATACCAACAGTTAGCCACGTATTAACTTAACAGAACGCTATAGGGACAAATTCAATATGTGATTCAAAGTTACTTGCGATGTTTTTGTTGTAATTTTTAATCTAAGATTACAATAGAATCTTAAACCTTTTTGTTTTCTAGAAATCTAGAAATACGTAACATTTTCGGTCTTGAACGAGCGCGTATTTTGCTATTTTGTCCAAAGGGCCAAATGAATTAAAAAGTATTTTTAGTCTAATGCCGATTACACAGTTTCAGTAAAATGTTTGTATGATCGGCTAATTTACAATTTATAACATTTTGAAAGTTAACGGTAAAATTTAAGGCAAACTTTAGCTAAGATAAAGCTGAAATGAATATCTTAGGCCTATAGGCCTAAATTTGACTGCGCAACAACCGCCCACAATCTGGGAAAACGAGTGAGTCCAGGACACGAAATTCTCTCTCTCTCTCTCTCTCTCTCTCTCTCTCTCTCTCTCTCTACTCTCTCTCTCTCTCTCTCTCTCTCTCTCTCTCTCTCTCTCTCTCTCTCTCTGGTTACATTTATCGTTTGATAAGAAGTCAACGTAGAATTATGCCAAGTTTTTAATAGTTGTAGCAATAATTATACAACATTAAAACTATATTGTCCATATACTTTTTAGCGTAACAACCCAGATCGCTATAGCTGACTCGTATTTCTGGATAGCAGTAGTTTTTTTTTAAATATACGAATTAGGTTTAATTAGTTTTGCTCTTTTTTTCTTTATAGTCGTCTATAGTTTTTTATAACTTGGAATATGATAACTATGTATATATATACTCTGTTTTTTTCCATCTGTCCCATCCGCCTGTGGTGGTCGCGCATGGTAACACTGCGTCCCGGGCTGTAAATAGTTACGCTATGTGTAAGTTTTAGGTAAATAAAAGGATATCTTGGTGTACATTGCAACTGAAAAGTGTATAATAATTTACTGTGTGCGAATTACACCGTTAATATTCGAATAGGATATTATTTAAAGCCCTGGGACGCAGTGTTACCGTGGGCAAAACACCACAGGCGGATGGACAGATGGAAAAAAAAAACAAAAAAAAAAAAAATTATAATCATGTTCAATTTAAGCTGACAACGTAATAAAATAACTTTTGACAACGTGGGAAGCAACAAGTGGTTACGATAATTATATTCGTTAATTATATTAAAAGCTTAAGGAATAAAATCTATAAAATAGGTTTTTATTTAAAGATACTCAGGTAAGACTTATTTTGATGTTTCGTATGGACTTGACATTTCGATATGGCCAGATTCATGAGGTAAAGATTTGAAACTTTAATATTTTAAGTTTTTTTTTAAAGATTGTTTTCAATAGTAGCTTTATCCCCAAACGTATTTTTTCATACCATATATCCATCGTTAGGAGAAGTTAGAATTGAATATATAGCTTGACTTAGAAGAAATGAGTCACTTTTCGTAATTTTTGTTTTTTGTAATTTTAAGAAATGTTAAAGTACTTTTAATACCATTTTATGTTTATCTTCGTGTTATATTTTGTATTTATTTTTTATGTAGAGAGATGTATTGAGTTTAAAACTATGTTTTTTATAGTCTTATATATATATATATATATATATATATATATATATATATATATATATATATATATATATATATATATATATATATATATATATATATATATATATATATATATATATATATATATAATATATATATATTATATATATATATATATATATATATATATATATATATATATATCATATATATATATAGATGTGTCAAGTCAAACAGTGATGTGATAGTCTTGCATAATGTGTCTGTTGGAGGGACCACCTCTAAATCACTATTTTATAACTAATTTTCCAGTTTTCTTTCAGGCTGTGGGGCCAAGGACCCCCCAAACCCCACCCCCTCCACCAAAACTGTCATGGGAGGTATATCTGCCCCAAAAAGGCACCAAATACCGTGACTTAAGATCAGCAGTTTGGACACGGGGATTCTAGATGAGGAATTTAAAAGTGCTATAGTATAGACCTATGCATCTGTTTAATCGTTACCACTTTATTTTTTTAAATAAAATCAAAACTCAAAGACAGCATTTACAAACTGTTTTTTAAATAAACTCAAACTCAAAGACAGCATTTACAAACATTTATTTTTCAATATTAAACTCTAATTCAAAGACGGTTTTGATCACAAACTTGTAATTAGAGCTTGGTTTTATTCAAAACGGTGAAACTTTTATGGCATAGTCACTTCTGAGAGAGAAGAGTTGTCTCGTATCTCGACAAGTTCAGCGTCATGTTTTGCTCCTCCTCTCTCTCTCTCTCTCTCTCCTCTCTCTCTCTCTCTCTCTCTCTCTCTCTCTCTCTCTCTCTCTGTGTGTGTGTGTGTGTTTGGTTTTGGGCAATTGTTGTTTTAACTATAACTATTGTATTGTCGTGATTACTGCGAGTTAATTCCTTGGGATCGTTCGTTATGAACGAAAATTACGTTTGAAGACATTTTGGTTTTGTCATTTTTATTTTTGTTTATTGTATTTAGGTGATTTATTTTTGTTTATTTTATTTGGTGATTATTTTCATATATGTTTTTTTTAGTTTTGCCTCATTCCCCCCCTCCCCACCCCAATTATTCCTTTTGCTTGAGTTATTAATTACTGACATTATGCTGAAGGAGACCTTTTAAAACAAAAGACACCAATTTCTAGTGTTTATTATTCATTAAGAATTAAAGTCCATTTTACTATATTGAATAGGTAGTAAGGCTTAGTACTGTATCTCTCTCTCTTTTGCTGGTGTGTTTCTTTTGAGGCAACTTGCTAATAGTACCATCATCCCACTTCAATACTTACTTCTTCTAATGTCACCTTCAGATTATATTCATTCCAGTCACTGCCTGGATCTCTGCTATCCAGCCACTCCAACTCGATCTTGTCACTTGTCTCGAGAGCTGAATGGCTGAACGTACCTCAGGGCTCGCCTAAATTTCATTGATTTCATGGAGATTTGATCCACTGACCAGAAAGACACCAGCATTGGTCTAGTGTTTTGTCTCGCTTGTGGTTCGTTGATATCCCTTAGGCTTAGAGGACGTTATTGGCGGCCACTGCTAAGTAAAGTTAATCTGTTTATAGTAAAACTCTTAGTTTATTTTTTTAGTTTTGTCCTGATTCGGTCTATTTTTGTGGAACAGTTTTATAACTCGGTTGGAAATGACCATTCTCATGTACTAGATTTTATATATTTTATACATTTTTTTTATTTTTTGTCGGTGGTTAAAGGAAATAAAACAAAAATTATTTTAACAGAAGTTGTACTTTCAGGTGCAGTGTTGTCTGTCTTGAAGATAAACTTCTCACCCTGACATATTTTGAAAATGGAATAATAACAGAAGAGAGAATTAAGACACATTTGGAAAACCTTGACTTATTTTAGAGTATCATTTTGAAGAGAGAACTGAATTGACATTCAAGATAATACTCTCTCCCATGAACTGATATTTGAAATGTATCTTTTGGTAATGCTGTCCTGCTAGCCATTTATAGGTTAATGATTAATATATACTTCAGTAAGTTAATGTCAGTAGGTCACATAAAACTGCCTCTGAGAGGTAGGTATATCTGTAAAACCATCAAATTTTAGATGTTTAAACCAGCAGCAGAATCATGAGGATAAAGCATTTTGTGAATTATTATTATTGTAAATTAGTTCAGTGGCTTAACAAGACCAGTGAGTAACTTGACTTAGATGGTAGGGGCTGGCCCAAAGATTTGGCCTCATGCAATTGATAAAAAAGTTTTAAAAAGTCATCTTAGGAAGTTACATGAATTACCTTCCCTATTAAACATAATTTTGATTACGTTAAAGGTTACATAAGTAGTTATTTTAGTGTAACACTTTAGGCTTAAATACATGCTGAATACATTCTTTGTATGGATGACTATAGCTGGAACTAAGTCTCTTGTGCAGGTAGTTTCATTGTTGGTTGTGCAAAAGGTTGTCATGAGCATTCCTTAGGCTCCCAGGTGCCTTGCTTTGTCTTGTTACTTTTTTATGGTAATAAATGTCCTTTCGCAACTCTCCTCTGCTCTCTAACTGGCTTGCTTTTTGTTGGGTTACTTTTTGTGCTACTCAGTTCTAGTATTCTTTTGGCCAAAAAGCAGTAGTGCTTTCTAAAAAGTGCTTGTATTACTTTGGCCAAAAACTAGTGTTTTCTACCTGCATTTTTCTGTGTTTTAGCAAGGATCTCATTTAGAGGAATCTTTGGACACCCATCTACCTCTTTTTGTTACCTTTCCCCTGTGGTGTGAAAACTGTTGTATAACGTTCCATTTGCATCTTATGCCTTGCTTTGTGGCATTTTCTTTGGTTACTTGTAGCATTCCTTTATTCCCTTGCTATCATATTCTCTGATGGTTTGGGTTTGTGTAATATTAAAGGTTCTTCTATAACTCTGCCTTTTGCATTTAACTTATGGTACTAAAGGTCCTTTAGTTACTCTCTTTTCAAAAGTCCTTCATGGCGGCATTCATATTGGCCCCCAGTTGCCTTGTGTCTTCTTTTGCCATTTTAGGGAATTAAAAGTCCTTTTGCAGAATTTCTGTGGATTTAAGACACATATTGTCTGTTTTATGACTGATGTTTTTAAGGGCTCTTACAGCATTCCATTGCCTCGGTTGCTGTGGCTTGTTAGTGGTGACATCTTTTTGTTTTTGTATTTCTTTTCGTGCATTTTGTGCAATAGAATGCCACATGTGGCATTCTATTGGTTCCTATCTCTCTTTTCTGTCCCTATCTGACGCCGTAAAGTTCCTTTGTAATATCCCTTTGAAAGCCAGATGTCATATTTTCTACCTGTTAATTTTATATATTGGTTTCGTAGGTCCATTGGCAACGTCTAGGCTGTGAAGAAGTGATTTCCTCACCGGTTAATTTTGGAGGTATGACGAAAGTCCCTTTATGCATTCCTTTGGTCTCCAACTGACTCGTGGTACTAAGTGTGAAGTGTAGTTCATATTTTGTGCCCCCAGCTGTCTTGCATTTTGATATTCATGGTACTAAGTACCTACATATTCTTTTTGGTTTTTTTTTTAGTTTTTTATTTTTTGCCCCCAAAGCTGCCTTGCATCTTTCATTTTGATATTCATGTACTAAATGTATTCTTTGTATTTTTTGTGCACAAGCTGTCTTGCATTTACATTTCGATCTTCATGGTACTAAGTATTCTTTGTAGTTATTATTTTTTACCCACAGTTGCCTTGCATTTTGCATTTTACTCTTCATGGTACTATAGTGTAAAGTGTAGTTTTATTTTTGGCCCACAGCTGTCTTGCATTTTACTTACATGGAACTAAAGGTCCCTTGCAGTTTGTCAAGTCCTTTCATTTGAGAACAAAAGCCCGCAGCCAAGCCTACGAGTCTAGCAATGACACTGCATCCCTGTTAAAACTATAGGTACTCAGACTCTGCTTTTTTTTCCATCTGTCCATCCGCCTGTGGTGGTTGCGCTTGGTAACACTGCGTCCCGGGCTTTAAATAGTTACGCTGTCTTCAAATTTTAGGTAAATAAAAGGATATCTTGGTGTACATTTGCAACAGAAAAGTGTTTTATAATTTACTGTATGCAAATTACACCGTTAATATTCGAAATAGGATATTATATAAAGCCCGGGACGCAGTGTTGCCATGCGCACACACCACAGGCTCATTGTAACAAGAGTATAGGCTTAAACCTTAATATCATTAATCTTACTTTGTTGTTTGTCATAGTTGTGCGACACCCATTTTAGCTAAGTAAATAAAGTTCAGTAATGATGCAAATGCTGGTCTGAGATGAAGTCACTGGTATTTGATTGGGTTTAGAAAAGTTCAGTAATTTGCATATTTGCAGTTAAGACCTACTGTTTATTGAGATGTACTTGGAGAGCCAACAATACTTTAGGAATGTGATGGTTTCTTGCAATTAATTGCTTGTAAAATAGTCATATTGTTATATATGGTTTTCCTAAGTTAAAATCAAGGCTTGAATGTTATATGGTTTGCCGTGATCTTTTGACTAAATATCTTTGACTAACTTTTTCTTCCCAGCTTGTTTGTTCATACTACTTTGAATCTGGCATTGCTAATGCTCACACAAATAAAAAAAAAAAATTCTACTTAGCAAGAATTAAAACTAAAGTATTTACCTCTTTGAACAAAGGCAGCAAGGTTAGTTCACGTAAGCCACCTTAATTGGTCCCGTTGCTGAATAACCACTGGTTCCATGCAACGTAAAAAGACTATACAAACAAACAAACATTACTTAAGGTTATTTAAAGCGTCCCTTTCATTCCTTTTACTCTACCTCAGTTCGTATTCTCTTTATCTTTCTTGCTTTCCATCCTTACCTAACAATTGATTCATGGTGTAACTTGTGATTTTCCTCCTGTTACATCTTTCAAACCTTTTTTTTTTACTGTCAGAATCCCTTGCAGTGTAGGATAGCCTGTTGGCCTAAAAACTATCTTATCTAATTATTCTCTCCATTATAGATTTTCCATATAAAATCAGTTATTTCCTTTTTTCTTTAAATTTTCACGAATTTGCTATTTTTAATATTGAAGTCTTTTTAAGTAACTTGCTATTGTTAATATTGAAGTCTTTTAAGTAACTAAGTTGTCATTAACTCTCGACTGGTTATAGCTGTCATAGAATCAGAATTTCTTGAGTTTGTATTTGTTTTTTGTAGTAAGGTTCTAGATATCGAAATTTAAGTTTTTCAATTTACTTTGTAATTCACTTTCTCACAGTTGCACATTTTGATCTACAAAGTTTTGAAAGTTCTTTCCTAATAATTTTATACAAATTTCTCAAATTCCTGTTTTCCACATATTACTTTTCTTGCTTTCTCATAGCAATTTCTTTCTGTCCTGAGATTTTGCTTTCCTGGTCCAAAATCTTCGAAGTCAAAAGACATGGCACTTCATATAGTTTTTTTTTTTCCAATGATTTAAGATTGTCAAACCCAGTTTTTAAGCTTAAAGAAGTGTATAAATCAATCCTCATTCAAATGTGTAGTCTTGCTGCTTATTTATGAAATCACTAAGTGCCTAGTAAAAATTTTTAACCTTTGAATTCATTTGAAATAGTTCCTTCAGTATCAAAGAAATATAGAAATTTTACAGGTGATAAACTTTCATTACAGCAATAAGTCAATGTTCTTGGTTTCCCACCTTTAAAAATAATGTCAAAGTTTATATGTATAACGCATGTTTAGTCTTATTAACTTCACAAACATCTATGAATACATTAGAATGTCTGCCTCTATTTGTTTTATTAAATAAAACCATGCATTGCAGACTGCAACAATAATAAATTTCACTTTTAAACATCAGTGTATATTGTTGCAAGAAGTTGTAGATTGAGCTCACCAAATATTTTTCTGAATGCTTTCCTGTCTTAACTTGCAAGTTTGTTAGTTTTTGTGATCTGAAATACCAGGCAAGCAAGCAAGTGTTTCATAAAGAATATACTTTAAGGAGGTCCCTTTTGCGTTTTCCCTTGCAATACAAGCGATTTTTCAATGTAGATTGTGTTAAGAGTATAATATGATTAGTGAGCAAGTTGTGTATTTGGTATATTTTAGTGAGCAAGTTAGTTTCTGCTGCTGGTATTTTATATAAATTCTGAATTTTCAGTCATTTTCTATAGAAAACTAGGAATCATTGCATTACCAAAAGATTAGAAAACCAATTTTATATTAAATATTGACTGGCATCACGTGCTGTTACTGCTGAAGAAATTGACGAGCGACACAAATTTACTGGAGAGGACATGAACTGTAAGTACAATTCTCTCGTGGCACTGCGAAAATGGGCATGACGTTACTCGACTGAAGTTGGTTTCACAAGCAAGCAAAAAACTATAAAGGCAGTTCCCGGGTTACTGAGGGGTTCCGAAAATCGCCGTAAGCCCGAACATTGTCAAAAATCCTAAGAAAACCTTACCTTTTTAATGCTTAGGTGCATTCAAAACTATGTAAACTGTAATTCCTATTGCATTTTTCATAAAAAAAAAAACTTTAAAATATTGATTATTTTGCATTTTTGGCGTCATATTTCATCTGCCAGACCAGCGGTTTGTAGGGCATCGTAAACCCTGGAAAAATAAAAATTTCTGATGAATATAATTGAAAAGCGTCGTAACCTCGGAACGTTGTAACCCGAGGACTGCCTCAAGTCACTCCTAAATTAAGAGGAGCAGTTTCCCAAGTGCTTCATCACGTACTTCAGACTACCCATTGATGAAATATCTAAGTTGAAGTCGTGTTGCCTGCAAGTACTACAGTCACTACAAATTATAATGTAGAAAAGCTGCAGATTTTTTTTTTAAGTACAAGAGCTCCACCAAGCTGCAGATGTCATATTCTCTAATGCATACTGTAATATTTTCAAAGTATGTTGTGTAATGGAAAATATGACAAAACAACACTAGTATAATTATCTTTATTAACCAAAAGTTACAATGTAAAATGACAGTAAAAAGTTACAATGATTTATTTTTATTTTTTACAAAAAGGTATACAAGTAAGTCAATGTAATTATTACCTAAAGTTATAAAAGAATAACCTTAAATTTTTTTTCCATCTTATTATCAGTGCAATAGTGTCCTCCCTAAAATAGGGCTGGCCTTAGAAAACTTGTAGAATGGCAACCAACCAAAAAGCCTCTTCCCTACTGTCCTGCTTTCAGAGGCCATGAGCAGCGTTGCCCATGTGCGGCTTTTTCGTCTGCTATGAGGCCAAACTCTCCAAAATGAATGCGGCCGAGGTAGCCGCAAGCAGCCGCATGTTTTCTAATATGGCTATAGAACTTTTTGATATTATGTTTTATGGATTTCTATATTGTGGTAAAATATATCCAACGTATTAACCAACGATGATGAATAATAGGTATAAGACAATTTAGATAATTCATATGTATGAATATATTAATGCATAAAACCTAATGATGACAGCGGTTCATTAACTCCTTTCTTCTCTTAACCATGAATAGGTACCTGGGACCCAAAAGACCCCTAGAAAAACTACTATTCTGTTGTTGGTGCTTCATGATCCTTGTTTAAATCTATAATGAGCGAGGTCATCAGTTTGATTTTGTGACCTTGCAAGGGGGTGAGTGTTAGGTGCTTTTTCCACAGGACCTTCCTATTTTATCACTTAAGTGAGTAACCTGGGGTCCCAGAGACCACCAAAAATATATTAGTGTTGCCTTGATAGGGGTTAGCTGGCCACCTTGTTTGGGTATTGTAAACCCCATAGTACTTGTACTGTTGTAAGTTTGAGGACTTTGGAGGCCCTATGTTACTCGAGATATAAACTGAAAAAGAAGTATCCTGAGTGCCACACATGTTTGTACATGCAGACGTAAATATATATTAGAGCTATATGTGTGAAATGCGAAATAGTAATACAACTTTCTTGGCAATGCATTCTCATTCTCTCTCTCTCTCTGCATACACACACACACACATATATATATATAATATATATATCTATATATATATATATATATATATATATTATATATATTATATAATGTGTGTATGTATAAACATATGTATGTACATGTGTATGTATGTGTGTATGTATGTATATGTACACATATATATAAATATATATATAATGTATTGTTTTTATCCTGTTATGTATGTTATTTTACAGTAAATATTGCTATATTATCCTGTACGACGAGGAACACTCCAGTGGACGAGTCCCTTTAACCCTATAATAGGATACGTATTATATGTATTATAATTATACGTTACGTTCCTTTTATTTGCAATCTAAATTACTTGAAGCCAGATGACATTAACTCATGATGAATAGCTAAATAATCATAAGAAAAGGGATCATTTATTCAACCACGATATTAATAACTTGGGCCAGTTTTTGCAAGTTTTCTTTGGGTCTTTGCATGGGAAACATATATAATTAAACATTATGCATCTGCAGAATAACTCTGTGCCCTGTTGGTTTGACCATGCCAAAACGGAAATTTCGAGAGGAGTGGCTTCGAGATCCGGAGTTAAGGGCATGGATCAGCAAGGTGGATGGTGATGAGTATAAGGCTTTCTGTGGGTGTAGGTCATCTCTGGTCACTGAGATCTCAACTCTTAAACGTCACACATCATGCCACCACACAGATGCTCTTGCACTTCAAGCAGCTGCACCAAACCAGCCTTCTGCTCCAAATGAGATTGGGGATTCTGTTAATCATGCAGAAATTGTTAATATCCTTTTTGGCAGAACATAATATTTCTATCAATTCTATTTGATCACCTCAGTTCTATATGTAATATATTCCTGATTCACAAATTGCTAACCAATTATCACTCAAGAGAACTAAAGCCACACGTTTGTTTGTTTGTATGGTGCTTTTACATTGCATGGAACCAGTGGCTATTCAGCAACGGGACCAATGGCTTTACGTGACCTCTGAACCACATCGAGAGTGAACTTCTATCACCAGAAATACACATCTCTCACTCCTTGACGGAATGGCTGAGAATCAAACCCGTGACCACTGAGGTGTAACACTAATACCATGCCAACTACGCCGCTGAGGCTTTAAAGCCACACGTGTACTTGGTGATATAGGTAAATTCTCCCAAAAGCAGTTGCATGATGCTATGAACAGAACAAATTTTCCATTATAATTGACGAAACCACTAACATAAGCACTTGTAAGAGCTGTGCTATTGTAATAAAAATTATTTAACCAAGCAACAGGTAAGATTGAAAACAAAATTTCTATTTGTTGTCTGTATATGATGATGTTGATAAATCAACACAGACGGCAACAGGATCAACAGGGGAACACCTGTTTCAATTAATTAATGACTATTTTGTAAAACACTCCATTCCAATAGACAATCTGATAGGATTTGCTGCTGATGGTGCCAGCAATATCATGGGTCCCCATAATTCACTTAGTAGCAGGCTCCGTGTGGCTGCTCCAGGTGTGACAATACTCAAGTGTGTTTGTCACTCAGTGCATTTGTGTGCATCAAATGCAGCCAAGACTCTATCGCGTGTTTGCGAGGACCTAATCAGAACGGAGGACCTAATCAGAAACATCTATACGTATTTTGCACATAGTGCAAAGAGAAAGAATGACTTTCAAGAATTCCAGTCCTTCTGTGATGTTAAACCCCACAAACTATTACATGTTGCACAGACCCGATGGCTCTCATTACATTTGCTGTAAATCGTGTGGTGGAACAGTGGCAGCCCTTAAAGCTATACTTTTCACAAAAACACCTAGAAGACAGGCTGTCAACTCCCTCTGCTTATATGTAGCACTTAATGATCCTGCTGTTTTTTCATGTACTTCAAATTCCCTGGCATTTATACTTTTAATTGTAAGTTTACACAACTCAACCTCATGTTCCAGAAAAGAGAGTCAACAATTCACAGTGTACAACTTGTGCAACACTTTGTATAAGACACCCTTAGGTATTATTACAAGCACGAGATCATAAATGCAGCACCACATGTACCACCACATAGACCCATGTGAGGAGAAACACTATGCCCTTAGAACATATATTTAGGTGCAGAGTTACATAGCCTTTTCCACTCATCTGAGGGTGGTGGATGTGTTGCATTCAACCCCAACATGCGATATGATCAAGTGTGTGCAAAGTGATGCAAATGTGTCAATTGAGCAATAGTTATTGTATAATCCATAAAGGCCTGCTTTGTTACTTTAAGAGTAAATATAAAATATTTTCCTACAGATGTACAACATAATACAATAAAAATATAAGGTTATAATATTAATGAAATAAATGTTAGTGGTACAATCGTTATTGTATAATACATAAGGTTCTGCTTTTATTACTGTATGAGTAAATTTATTATATTTTCTTACATATGTATAATATAATACAATAGAATACTATATAATATAATATATATGATATAAATAAATAAATGTTATGCTACAATAGTTATTGTATAATCCTTAAAAGTCTGCTTTTGTTACCCTTTCAATGATATCTTTTTCTATGGTTGTTTTACTGTTGAGAGAATGTTATGCGGCTGAGTGAGTGCAGGGCTGTGCGGCCTGAGTGGAAACACTGGCCATGAGAGATCTTGAAAGGACCCATGAATGACTTCCATAGCAGATATGGTGTTGGGTGTTCTCTTAAATGGAGATTAATATGGTATCTGGTAACCTCTGTGTTTGATGGCTGGAAGCAGCCTGTCACTCACTAAGTCCAGTTGGTTAACACTTCCTACAGTACAAAGTATCTGAAACATTTCAATAGCTAAACCTGGAGGTAATTACAATTCATGGATGGGCTGTTCAAAATGTATTGCTTATTACCATAGAGTTTTACTTGGAGCTGAACTTTGCCCACAAAGGTATTCAAAATGTTAAGGCCTGTCCACACGGAGTATGCGACATTATAGCTAGGGCCAAAAGAGCTAGTACAATTGAGCTAGTGCGACAAAATGGCTAGTTCCATAATAGCTAGTACAAAATCGCTAATGTGACAAAATAGCTAGTTATACATTTGAGCTGGTGCAAAAGAGCTGTTAACCAAAATAACTAGTTTCAAGGAAAATGGAAGTGTTATTTCTACTTCATTTTTTCTTTTAACCTTTTCTTATCTATGGAGAAAAAAGTTAGTAGTATTCCACCCTTCATCATGGAAGTTATAAAGTCCCAGAAAGAAAAGATTTACTTAGCTACGATGGATATTTGTAGGCCGAAAAAATACAACGAACAAAAGCAGCCAGAACTGGAGATGTGTAATGAAGGATTGTAGAGGAACATTGAAAACTGCGCCGAACTACCAAGAAAAGTGTGAAGCAAAAATAGGACAAGAACCATAATCATGCCCCATATCCCGCGAGGCAAAGTGTTAGAATTGCTTTGGTAAAATAGAATGAGCAAGCTTCAAATTGTAGTGCACCACCACGAAGAGTTATTGCTGCTGTAGTACAAGAGCTGGACGACGAAGCAATGGCTAATGTCCCTAAAAAAAAGACGCTCCAAAAACGTATTCAACATAGGACATAAGTTGAAGGCCATTTTCCTGAACCTTTATCAATTAACGAATTGATAACTCCAGAAGAATTTAAAACTTTACTATAAACAGAAATACAGAACCCTTCGTTACTGAGTGATGTAACAAGCGATTCAAAACGAATATCATATTTGCAAGCCAGCATATGCCCGATCAACTTGCTATTTAAAAATATGGGTGTGATGGCACTTTCAAAGTCGTTCCTAGAATATTTTATCAATTATATAACGGATCCATGTTGTTAGAGAAAAAACTTTCTTTTTTCCCTGTGTTTATGTTATGATGCCTGATAAGGCTCAGTCAACGTATGAACGAGTATTTCAGATTTTGAAAGACAAACGCCCAGACTGTGACCCTGAAAACGTAACCTTAGATTTTGAAAAGTCTGCTATGAATGCTTTTTATGACAGTGTACCCTGATGGAAACAAATAAATATGGATGCTTCTTTCATCTATCACAGTCAATATGGAGAAAAATACAAATCACGGGATTATCAAATAACTATATATCTGATGCCAACTGCCGTCTTTATTGCAAGATGCTGGCTGCTTTGGCGTTTCTAAATCCAGATGAAGTGACAGATGCATTCGAAGAGCTAAATGAAGACCTCGAACGTCTACAATTGGATGAAGAAATGCAAATATTATATGACTATTTCGAAGACACATACATTGGTAGACGACAGAGAAGAGGAAGAAGAATACCCTTATTTCCCATCGAATTGTGGAATGTCAGGGAAAGAAACACAAACGACAGAACAAGGACAAATAACAAGTTAGAGGGATGGCATCGTGCTATTCAGGGAATGTATGACACTGCTCATCCAACCGTATGGCGCTTTTTTTCAAGGAATTAAAAAGAAGCAGCACTTCAGAGAAGCAATCTAATTGCGTATATCAGTGGGCAGCAATTACCTGTCAAAAGAAAGACTAAGGAAATTAACGATATACGAAAAAACTTGATTAGCAAGCACACAAATAATGATATATATCTACTAAAGATTTTTTACGAGGAATAAGCTATAACATAACATATTAAAGGTTAAAGTTTTATTTGCTTTTTAACATTTTCAGTTAAAAATAATATAGATGAGACATAAGAAAATTTATTTTTTACCTTCTACCTCAGTAATCAACGTAAAAAACAAACACACACACAGAGTTTTAGCAACACAACATTTTCTCGAAACAAGCTATTTTGATTAACATCTCTTTTTGAACCAGCTCAAATGTACTACTAGCTATTTTGTTACAATAGCAATTTTGGTACTAGCTATTATGGAACTAGCTATTTTGTCGCACTAGCTCTTTTGGGCCTAGCTCTTTTGGATCGCTCCCGTCCACACGACTGGGCCTGATTGGCGGACTTCCCCTCTAACGGGCACACTAGACGGGCAAACCGTCAAATTGCCCGATGGGTCTTGTAGCAAAATCACCTGGTGGCGGTGCCCGATGGCTTGAGCTTCGACCCTGGCAGACGTACGTTAACCATATACATTTCTTTTACTGAGCCATTCTTTGCATCATATTCTCTTCTTTTTCATCACACACAAAGCAATTATCATGCTACACAATATCTTTTTTTGCGGCAGGCACCATGTTTATCGTACCGCACTGAACACACTACGTACTGGCATCGTCGGGCACACCCACCTCTCCATCGCCTCACCCGTGTAGACATTCAGGCGGGTAAGCCCGCCAGAATTTGCCCGTCAACCCCGGAGCACGCCGATCAGGCCCGCTCGTGTGGACAGGCCTTTACATACAAAACCATAACGACAGTCTTGAACACTGAAAGACGTCACAGGATAAATTTGAGACTCGGAACTCCAGCAGTCATATTTTCACAGTCCCCTTAGCCACCTAGGTGTCTAGTTGACTTGTAATTTTCTAACTCCAGATACAATAACAACTAGATATTTTTTTAAAAACCTACCAATGATATTAGAACCATTTTTTGTACTCTAAAGATCCATAATCCCTTTGACTAACATACTGATGGTCAAATTGGCTTGTAATTAACATTATGACTGAAAACAGGAGAACTTGAAAAGTATTTTTCATAGCACCAATGCTTGGGGGTAATCCAGCATGTACCTGGAAGGTTTTTATTTAAGAAGACTTCTCCAAGGCAGTTCAATTTTGGTATGTTTTCTAACACCCATAATGCATTCAATAACATATACACTAGGGTATGCAAATAAGTTTTCAGAAAAACGTGGGAAATTACCATACATCTTTCACACTGCAGTGAGAGCAAGCATGATTAAACAAATCGAGTGGCCACTACTGTAAAGATATCAAATTTACCTACATATGAATTAAACTAAACTGGTAATGAAGCCTTTAAGTGTCCAGCAAATATATCTGCATTTATAACCAAATGTCTTTATTACTACCAAAGTATCACCATACGTACTTTAAAAGCAGACACATCTCTTTAGCTTGGCCTGAATATAAACTAACCCAAGTGTGTATTAAACATAAGAATCTGGGAATGTGGTATTGCTTTCATGGTTCATTCTGTAACACACCCTTGGAGTCGATTTGTATCAGTACATCAGTAACATTGTCAAGCCCCAAACTGACATTAAAATTACGATGCACGAGCAATTCTTATATTAAAATTATTCTATAATACTAATCCTATATCATACACTTTTCATTCAATGCCCACTTCTGAGAAAATTAATTAAAGTTAAAACTAAATTCTTAAGAGTCAATGACATTATGACAAGCAACATTACACTTAATTCTTGCAAGCAAACTTTACTGTACGAAACCAGGGCTCAAAACTAAATTCTTACAAGCAATTGATATTATAGCAAGCAACTTAGCAATATATTCTTAAATGCAAATGATGTTACTACACAAATTAACTAAGAAGTAAATTTTCGCAAGCAACGTTATCGTCCACTAGCAAACAGTTTTAGTTTAAAAGGCAGCCTTACCACTAAATTTTTGCAAACAAATGACGTTACTTTATGAAATCTTGGCTAACAACTTAATTTGTTTTATATAGAATCACGTTATCACACAAAACCCTGTCTAAAATCTAAATTCTTTAATGCAAACAACTTTGCTGAAGGGAACACTGGATAAAATTCAAATTGCAAATAACTGACGTTACCTTAAAGAACAGCTAAAGTAAAAGTCACATCAATGAATGTGAATGGCAAATATCATTAACATGCAGACATTTTTAGGTTTACTTCTATGTCTCTTGTCATCATCAAGAACTAGGGTCTTTATTCTAAATACAGCTAATAAAAACTCACTAGAAAGCAGAACAACACAATATATGTCTAAGAGATTCCATTCATTCTGCCGCCTTCGGTACGAGAGGAAGAGGTGGGGAAAACGGTCGACATCAATACAAGGCCACCACTCTGCGGACCAGCTGCACTGATGAGTCACCACAGGATGGCAACCCTCAAAGGAATGACCTTGGAAGAAATGCCATTGGCACCAATGCAACGTTAATACCAACAGAGGAAAAAAAAGCAGTCAGATTACCTCTGTAAATCGACAACAAACACTTGTGAAATGTTATGTTCTTTCAACTGTAGCTGTTTTACAAATGGAAATGTCTTGAATTCATCTAATTTTTTTTCTAGTAGTAGTTCATTCAAAGCTCCATAACATGAATTTTGCTTGCATTTTCAGGCACTTCAAACACCTTTCAGTACTCTTACAGGCTGCATGAAGTGCAAAATCATCCCAGCAGACATCAAACAAAGCTGACTGATACAACAAAGGCCCGACGACGTCAATAAATGTGGTCTGTGACAATGTAAATACTCTGATAGTAATGAAAGCTTGATCTATCCTGTAAATCCTTTATAAATAGCAAATTGAAGGCCCAAACAATGCACATATTCGAAACTAAAGAACACATCAATCAGCTAAGCATGAAATGGAATAGATAAGAACTACGGATGAATAAATAATTGTCTATGACACTCTAGTCATCAACGTGAGTAGTAACCAGGTTTTTGAATACGATTAAAGATGCGAATGAACTTTAACCTGGGCACTGACTTTAAGGGGGACCTGGGTTATGATAGGCAAAAACACAATTGATGTAGACTATGCTGTATAAAGTGACTAGATACCAGAAATAAGCCAAGTCCTAAACACTGTTGGAGGACAGATAATGTGAGAACACCCATGATATAAAGCTATTATTGTAAGCTCCATGTTCTGAAGCAAGTGTAAGTTCCTTTTCACAGACCAAGTGGAAGTTCAATGAAAGGAATATTTCTCTGATACTGAAGAGAGGAAACCTGCACGAGGCAAAAACACATCACACTGACAACTATTCTGAAGATTCGAAAACTCTGCCTGAGATGTCATAAAAGAGTGACAGGCATTGTTGCTTCCCCGAAAAGGCACATCAAAACTTTTCATTTGTGTAAGTCCAGCATTGAAATGGATACCAAGCAAACCTGACACTGCAAAAGAATCCACCAGGATCAATAGCACTGTACACGTACTGATCGATAGAAATGAAAAGTGAAGCTTTTTTTTTATAATTCCCCAAACTAAACCTTTAGCCTAAACAATCACCACACTTTAAACTGGAGAACTACTAATCATAAATGAAGTCCCATGAATGAAGATGGGTCAGTGCTGATGATGGGTCACACTATAAACAAAATACAGAATGTGCAGTATTCAAAATAAAACATCATCCAAAAGCCATGCACATAACTGACTTAACTTCATCATTTGAGTACTACAGTCGAAACACAACAATTGACCAGGTTTTCAACATGGCACTGGTGGTCTGGGTTACCCACAAAAGAATGTGATATACAATATCAAACAGAAGTCACTTCAAGTCTTGGTGGGAGGACAGATAATGCAAGAGTAGGAACAGAGATACAACTTCTATTGCCAGCAAAACAATGCTGAAAAAGAAGAAGCTCTTACTGCAAACCAGACGTTGGACTTTCTGAAATGAATGTTGTCTTTTAAATGAGGAGAAGAGCTGCGTTGGAGTTGAAACAAATACTGAAACATAACAAAAGGTAACAATTAAAATTACTACAACTTGAATTCAAAGGTACTTCAAACACCTCTCAATTTCAAAGTTGCATGACACATGCAAGAAACCTCAATCTTCCGACAAAAGGGGTTTGTAGCAATGTATATAAAGGGACAATAAAGAAACTTATGTCTTGCTTCTAATGCATTAAGCGGTTAACAAGCCTATGGACATCGCAGTACACATATTCACAACTGAAACACTCAAAGCAAGAAATGAAACACATATAAAGTCTAGTATCAAGTGAACTGTACAGCATTTTTAGAACTGGCTCCCCACAAAATTGTCAATGTCACCAAACCATAAATCATTAACCAAATATGAGAGTGGCAACCAAGAGTCACTCAAACAAATTATGTATAAAATGTACAAACTTGAGACGTCCAAACCTCATGTACATTATCTAAGACCAAGACAGACTTCTGTATGTAAATAGTCACCAAGGACACGATACATGCAAACTTAAAAACACAATGCCAACATTGGAGTTATAAAAAGCTGTACAATTTATACTGACTACAAGACAGTTTAACTCACACACACTGTATACAACAGTTGGAAAGACTATAAGCTACTGTTGCAGGCACTACAGTTCTTATAAACGTGTAGGTTTATAACTGTGGACAATGAATGTGTCCACACGAAAACATAAAAGTGAAAAGAGACAAGGGCCAATGGTTCTTCCAGTCAATGTGGAATGGACACTGAAGATGAGACGTGATTTGACCGAGACTAGAATAAGAAGCGGTTGACGAGGGATCGTAAGTGCCGCTGGATTCCAAGCGAGGTCATAAAGTTAATATAGCTGATAACAAGAGCCCAGGTAATCATTTCTTTCAATGAATGAAAGAAGGCACGACAAGAAGAATGAGACAAATGGTTACCATCAATTGAAATGTTTGCCTAGCTTGCTGATTCTGTATCTACCAAAGTATCAAAATCAATATGCAACTGAAATCACTTTAATAAGCGAATGTTTGACAGGGATAACATCTGAAGTATGATATTCAAGTTAAAATGGAAAAACACCCATAAAAATTATGTCGTAGAGTGAGTCATACAAGGATATAACTTTTCTCATTCGGATGATAATGATATGAACAAAATAACAGTTCGTAGGGCAGCCATATTATGAAAGATAAACACCTACACAAAGGTCTTCTTTTCTCGATGTGGACCAAATGCCTCTTAGGGAAAGAAATGCTTAAATTTGAAAACGAAGAGGAAACATATTATATTCCATATAAATGAAATGTTAATTTCAAAATTCACACATGGTACCTGTTACCTGTGAATGTGAGGACTGAGGCAGACAGTACAATGAAGATGCAAGACAGTGAAAAGGTTAAGTACTTGGGAAACATATGCAATGGCCAGAGAAGTTAGGAGAGGTCAAGGTATAGCATCCCTGAAATACAAAAGTTTAAAGTTTAAGTTTGAAGTAACAAGATAAATATGGGAAAAGTAATTTTGTTTCAGCTCATCATCAAAAACACTAAGAAAAAGGAGAGCTTCCGCCGGGGGAGAAACGGAAACACAACCAGCTCGACACAGCTAATGGATTTGTCTGATAAACATCTCAAGGATCTATACATAACCAGCAACATATGGTACCAAGAACAACAACTAGATTCTTTTGTACACACTTTGAATAAAGTAAGAATGCAGTTATCAAACCAGGAAAGCCAAATTTGGAAGTGTCAATGTTGCTAGTAAGCAGACCTCTGTAGCTCTCACAATAAAGTAATAGGGGAGTCATTCATAATGTCAGGAAAGAAAATTACAATAGATCTACACGGAGTCGTTCAGACGTCATGAAAAACAATCAGAATTGACTGACCAGTGAAAGCAAAACACCATGAGAGAAAACAAACCAGAGAAGGAAATCAATCCAACACTGAGTTAAGATCTAACAAGGCCAATAACATGTATGTATGTATGTTCGTAAATAAATTCCTCATGCAAAATAACAAACCTGGCAGATTACGAATGGATGAACAAGATACATTATTCAAACAGGTATAAAGAGGAAAAACCATAAATTGATTTTGAAAGCAACTCAAAACATTTCACTTAGAGAGAGGACAGAAATGCTAAATGAACCTGAGACTAAAACAACCACTGATCATAAATTTCAATACAATCACCAATTCCAAAGGAAAGGACATGAAGCATGAACAGAGGAGGAAAGAACATCACAGAGGATTTTCATGTTTCATGGTGAAAAGAAAAAGACAGCAGGTAGAAATGATATTGTTAAGATACAATAAAGTTTGTTCATACTTACCTGGCAGATATATATATAGCTGTATTCTCTGAGTCCGACAGAATTTCTAAAACTTACGACACACGTAGTGGGAGTTAGGGTGGTTAGTACCCATTCCCGCCGCTGGGAGGCGGGTATCAGGAACCATTCCCATTTTCTATCAGATTTCTATCTCCACTGTCTCCTGAGGGAGGTGGGAGGGTACTAAAAATATATATATCTGCCAGGTAAGTATGGACAAACTTTATTGTATCTTAACAATATCATTTTGTTCATAGAAACTCACCTGTCAGATATAATATAGCTGAATCCCACCTTTGGTGGTGGTGGGAGAGACAGAAAAAGGATTTTAGGAAACATATAAATGTATATGATTGACATCTTGGTTCCTTACCTGTTAGCATAGCTGACTTCGTGATTACTGTCACCCAAGCCTGCTTCTGCTTCACTAGAGTTACCAACAAGGTAGTGACCTGTGTAGTTTGGTGCGCTCATAGATGATCTGTCACGGGGGACGGACTACAATGTGACTAGACCATGACCATACTTCTGAGGGCAACGAGGCAAAAACCACCACCAATAAGTTTATGCCTAACAACCAACTCCCATATACCAAGAGGCTAAAGGAAGGGACGACTGTACTCAGCACCGAGCCGACCCTACAACCATAAACATAACAAAAATTAAAAAACTCACCTACCCCTTTTCTATGGGAAAGGATGAGTGCTACCTCCTGCCCCCAAAATAGTGTCTGCGGCGACGTATGGTCCGAGAGAGTAACAGCTTTCATAGGTCGTCTCACCTCCCGTAGTAGTGCGAGGCGAACACTGAGTTACTCCTCCAAAAGTAGCACTTAAATGTCTTTAAGAGCCATATTTTTCTGAAAGGCTATTGAGGTCGAAATAGCCCTTACTTCGTGCGCATTAACTTTTAGTATCTTCAAGTCGCTGTCTTTGCAAGAAGCGTGCGCCTCTTTAATGGTGTTCCTTAAAAAGAATGCCAGTGCATTCTTGACATGGGCATGTTTGGTCTCTTGACCGAACACCATAAGTTCTCCGCAGAACTCGGCAATCCTTCGTTCTACAGATATACTCTCTAAGAGGCCCTCACAGGACACAGGACTCTTTCTGGCTCTTGACCAATGATTTCTGCCATACCCTTGATCTCGAATGTTCTAGGCCACGGATTGGAAGGGTTTTTCGTTTTTGGCCAGAAACGACACTCTCCAAGAGCAGACTGCATTATGCCCTTTGAACCGACGTGTTTTGCTGATAGCCTGTATTTCGCTAACTCTCTTCGCCGTCGCCAGAGCAGTTAGGAATACAGTTTTTTTTCTTCGTCAAATCTCGTAGAGACGAAGAGGAAAGAGGTTCAAAGCGATTTGACATTAAATATTTGAGGACCACATCCAGGTTCCACGAAGGTAGCTTCGGTAGTGGTACCATTGGTCGTCTCGAAAGATCTCCATAGATCATGGAGATCCTTGTTGTTAGCGAGGTCAAGACCTCTATGGCGGAAAAACTACGATAGGACGCTTCTGTAGCCTTTAATAGTTGACACTGCCAACTTCAGATCTTGTTTCAGTAAAGCAAGAAGTCGGCGATCTGGCTCACAGAGGTAGTGGTAGAGGAAACTCCTTTTCTCTTACACCAACTTCTAAAGGCTGCCCACTTCGATTGGTAAACCGCGATTGATGATGGTCTCCTCGCGGTGGCGATAGCTTTAGCCACTGATTTCGAAAAACCTCTCGCTCTGGCCAACTTTTGGATAGTCTGAAAGCAGTCAGACTCAGAGCGGAGAGGTTTGTGGTACCTCTCGAAGTGGGGCTGTTTGAGTAGATCTCTCCTTAACGGAAGAGATCTCGGATATCCACTAGTAGAACATCACCTCTGTGAACCAGATCGCTGCGGGCCAAAAGGCGATTAAAGTCAACCTCGTCGTCCTATGCTGCAAATTTTCTCATCACCTCCCCCAGGATCTTGAAGGGGGGAAAAGCGTATAGATCCAGGCCCCGTCCAATCCCATAGAAGGGCGTCTACTGCTACTGCTCCCGGATCGAGAACCGGGGAGCAATACAGAGGAAGTCTCGCCGTCCTTGATGTTGCAAAGATGTCCACTAAGGGGCATCCCCAAAGACCCCACAGTTCCTGACATACTTCTTGATTGAGAGTCCACTCTGTCGGCAATAACTGTCCTTGTCGACTGAGAGATCTGCCCGGACGTTCTCGACTCCGGCAATGAATCTTGTCAATATTGTGACTTCTCTCTCCTTTTGCCCAAAGTAGGATCTCTTTCGCTAGAGAAAACAGGGAGCAAGAGTGTGTTCCTCCTTGTTTCTTCAAGTATGCCAGGGCTGTGGTGTTGTCCGAGTTGACTTGAACTACACGACGGGAGACTTTGTTCTGGAAGAACTGGAGCGCTAATTGAATCGCTGCCAGCTCTTTGAAGTTGATATGCCAGGTTACCTGTTCCCCTCTCCAGGTACCTGACACTTCCTCCCCCCCTAGAGTTGCTCCCCACCCCGTGGATGACGCGTCGGAGAACAACACTAGGTCGGGGTTCTGAAGCTTGAGGGATATGCCCTCTGACAGCTTCCACGGATCGAGCCACCATCTTAGATGGTTTCTTCACCTCTTCCGAGATCTTAACTTCATGTCGAAGTTGTCCTTTCTGTCCAGCTGTCCGACAGAAAGAACTGAAGAGGTCGGAGGTGTAGCCTCCCCAGGGAAACAAACTTCTCCAGCGAGGAAATGGTCCCCAGCAGACTCATTCCATTTTCCCTCACCGAGCATGAATCCTTCCCTAGAACAAATGGCGACACGTTTTTCTATGCCTTGTTTGCTGACGTTCCTGGGACGGAAAAGCCCGAAAAGCCACTGAATCCATCTGAATCCCCAGATACACGATGGACTGTGTTGGGGTCAGATGTGACTTTTCGAAGTTCACCAGAAGTCCCAGGGACGTAGCTAAAGACAGAGTCGTTTGCAACGTCCTTCCAGGCACCGGGTCTGCGAGGAGGCTCGTATGAGCCAGTCGTCCAGATAGCGAGATTCTGATGTTGGAAAGATGGAGCCCCACCTCGCCACGTTCTTCATTAAGATGGTGAAGATAAAAGGGGTGGGGCCGTACTCAGTCCAAAACAAAGAGCCCTGAATTGAAAGACCTTCCCTTTCAATACGAACCGAAGGTACTTCATCGATTGGGGAGTATCGGGACGTGAAAGTAGGCGTCCTGGAGGTCGAGTGATACCATCCAATCTCCGGGTCTTAAGGCCCCCAGAAATGACTGAGGTGTCTCCATCTTGAACCTCTGCTTCTCTATAAAGAGGTTTAGACGACTTACATCCAAGACGGGCCGCCACCCTCCCGATTGTTTCGGTACAAGAAACAATCTGTTGTAAAATCCTGGCGTTGCCAGGTCTAAAACCTGTTCCACTGCTCGTTTCTCGAGCATCTGCTCGAGCAGGTCGAAAAGTATCTTTCGCTTTGTCAGCGGATACGATGGGGACAAGTCCCTGGGAGTGGAAGTCAACGGGGGCGGGCTTTAATTTTGAAAGGGATCTTGTAACCCTTCTCTATGACGTCGAGAGACCAGTGTCTGCCTCTCTTACTCTCCAGGCTTCTGCAAACAACTGCAGCCTGGCTCCTACCGGTGACTGAAGGCACGATCTCTCACTTCTTACCCCTAGACTTGGAAGGGGCTCTACCTCTAGGAAGGCTTCTTCCTCGAGGAGACGATCTAGCGGAAGTCCCTCCACGAAAGGGCTTCTGCTTTCTAAACGGTTGGGTTCCTGACGACGTCGAAGGACCAGCCGGACGTCTCGAAGACTGAGCCAACAGGTCTTGTGTGGCTTTCTCTTGCAGACTAACTGCCAGATCCTTCACCATAGCTTGGGGGAAGAGATGACTCGAGAAGGGAGCATACAAAAGTTCTGTCCTCTGTGCGGGAGACAGACTAGCCGCGAAGTTGCAATAAAGCGACCTTTTCTTAAGAACCCCTGCAGAAAAATGAGAGGCTAACTCCTCTGAGCCATCCCTGACGGCCTTGTCCATGCATGACAATACACTGGACAGCTCCCCCAAGCTGATCGAGTCTGGCTTACGAGATTGGTTGTCTAAGGCTCCAAGACACCAGTCTAAAAAGTTGAATACCTCTAAGGACCTAAACAGTCCCTTCAAAAGATGGTCCAGTTCGGAAGTCGTCCAAGATACTTTAGCTGAGGCTAAAAGGGCCCTCCTTGAGGCATCAACCACGCTGGCGAAATCACCTTGAGCAGACGTAGGAACCTTCAATCCTAATTCCTCGCCGTCTCATACCACATCCCTGCCTTACCGCTAAGTCTAGACGAGGCAGGGCGAAAGTAGTTCTTCCTTTTGCTTTCCTAGACTCCATCCAGGCGTTAACCTTCCGGAAAGCTCTTCTAGTAGATAACGACGTCTTCATCTTCACGAAACCTGGAGACTTGCTTGTCTTCAACGACGAAACTGAGAGAGGAGGAGGAGGAGGAGCAGCAGGCTGAAAAGTATCGCCAAACGAATCACGAAGTAGTCGTGCAAAACCTGATAATCTGACGAAGCAGATGTAGCAGGTTGTTCTTCATCAACATCCTCCGAAGAACCGCTAAGTTCTCCTTCTTCCCTACCCGAGTGCAAGTCCGAAGGAAGAGGCAGAAGTCCTTTAGCTCCAAGTCTCCTATCCCGAACGATGAAGAGAAGACGAGGGTAACGGATCCTTAACAGTAACAGGATCAGGAATCACCTTTAGAGGCGAACGTGCCAAGTCTCGGGAACAACATCCGAGTGACAGCGAACTTCCACATTCGCGTCCACAGAGGTCTTACTAGAACGTCTACGAGCGTCCATCTGAGCGTCCAACGTAGCGTTCTCTCGAGCGTCCAAATCAGCGTCCGACCGAGCGTCCAACGGAGCGTCCATCAAAGAGACTCTTCTAACGTCCGTGAAGCGTCCTTACGAACGTCCAGCGAAGAAACTTGATCACTGCCCGACTAACGTATCGTTGAGCGTCAACACTGTCATCCGAAGAGGGGCCGAACGCAAAGAAGTCCGTCCGACCGCTACAAATCGTCGTCAGCAGAAGCGTCGAAGTCGGAACGCCGAGCGTCCTCTCTACGGGAAGAGAGAGCATGCAGAGAACTCTCTCTAAACTGGCGTCTAACGTCACCTCTAGACGAACCCTGGGGAGCAAAACGACGTCTAGAGGGCGAAAAATCAGAAGACGGGGACGAAAAAGGAGCCGTTGGAGAAGACTGCTTAGTTCTCTTGATAGGCAGTCTATCGTCTTTCCTTCGACGAGGTACCGTCTCCTTCTGCTTCAGTAAAGCGTCCAGTTGCCGCTGCATCGCAATGATGATCTCTGTCTGAGATGTCTCCTTACGCGGAGACGAGCTGCGCTTGTGAGAAGGAGAGCGAGGGGACGGGGGGAGCCTTCTTCCTTCTCCCAGGAACAGCCTTGGCTCTAGAGCGACTGGGGCGCTCGAGGGCGTCATCGTCGGATGACGTCCTAGACTTCTTCTGGGGCGGAAAAGCTATGCTTTCCGGAGAAGAATGCACTCAGACAAGGCATGACGTGAAGCGTCAAGCTCTTGAAGAGTCCTCTTCAAAGGTCGCGAATCCGAACGAGATTCCCACCCCTTGCGCGGGGAGGACGCGTCGGAAGACAAGAAACAATCCTTCAGGATACGTGCTCGAGCACGCTCCTTAGCAGCCTGGGAAGCGTCCACAGGAACTGCTGAGGGACGCCAGATCGGTGGGGGTTCCCCGTAACCCTCCTTCGGCCTTCGAACATGCCCTCATCCCTGAGTCCTGGGAAGTCCGGCAGAGGTCCCAGCCTAGAGGCGCTATAGGGCCGATCTGAAGCCCCCTCCACTTCACTAGGGGCCACTATCACTGCACTTATTTTGCCTGTTTTCAAGGGCAAGCACTTTAGATTCAAGCGTCTTCAATGCAATCCAGAATAAGCGAAAGGGCATTACCCCCCTCGCACCGACACCACTTGAGGGCCCGAAGGCAACACTACGGGGTTTAGGAGACACAAAATCTAAAGAGGGTTAGAATGGGGATAAAAACATTAATAAACCCTGTCTGCTACCCGACTTACTCCTGGAGGAAGACCTCCTAATCCTATCACGTTCTAACTTCTTCACGTAGGATTCATACGTCTTCCATTGTATTTCATCCAAGCTTTCACACTCATTACGCGCAAATCATATTTACACACTCTTGCCCCCTACACCCTTTACACAATGTGTGAGGATCAACCAAGGCTTTAGGAAGCCTAACCTTGCATTCCACTTTCGAACACACCCTGGCGCTAGCAGAACTACATCCGACATATTTTAAGGAAAAAATCTAAGCCAAATTCAAAAAACAGTCCAAATCACGTATGCCAAGCTATCGATCCAATCAAAAAACCAAAAGTCAAGAGGATACTCAAGCAATGAAAAGTTTTCCAAAATCCTGAGGCGGAGGTGTGTAAACAGATGTTTACGACACCGGCGACAGAAGAAATCTGATAGAAAATGGGAATGGTTCCTGATACCCGCCTCCCCCGCGGCGGGAATGGGTACTAACCACCCTAACTCCCACTACGTGTGTCGTAAGTTTTAGAAATTCTGTCGGACTTCAGAGAATACAGCTATATAGTATATCTGACAGGTGAGTTTCATGAACAAACCAGGATATAAAGCAACAAACAAGATATGAAGCGATAAAAACTTACGGGAGAGAAGATACAAAACAGAGTCACAGTACAGGCCTGTTATGATTGTAATAGGTCACAACATGGTGCAAATTGCAATGGTATAATGCAACACTAACTTACAATCTCAAGTCCAGAATAGTTTTTGCAATGAAAGCATACAAGTTACAGTTTCAAGTACAATAAAAGATATTCTGCAAACCAAAGTGACCCCAAATCCAGGATAAATTTTGAAATGTAAGTACACAACTTGAACAAAAAAAGTTGAACCGACATCAGACCTCGTGTACAAAGTACCTCTAAATCCTGCAGACCAGAGTGAAAGAAGTTAACGATGGATTCAAGAGCTGAAGCATATAATCAACCTTCACATCTGAAAGAATCCTGATTGATAGCCATATTTATTCAATCTTAATAGATGAACCAAATACTGGTGGTCGACAACGTTCACCGAGCTTCTAGACATAAGTTCCCCTCCCATTGTAGAATAAAACGACATAAATGGGTTAAGGAAGTGGTAAATAAGCATGAAGCTTTAATGTAATTCTTCTGACATGGGACTAACTATTAGGAATAGGTTAGTGACATAAAATTACAACTAATGGTGGATACAACCAGAAACTTTTATCATAAAGTCTATAAATATACATGGCAGTCTCAAGCCTGAATAAAAGTGAAGAGTTGAGGTTTGTTTGTGTAGGTGTTTTTACGTTGCATGGAATCAGTGGTTATTCAGTAACGGGACCAACGGCTTTATGTGACTTCCGAACCACGTAGAGTGTGAACTTCTATCACCAGAAATACACATCTCTAACCCCTTAATGGATTAAGTTTAAGTATATCTTAGTTTAATCAGACCACTGAGCTGATTAACAGCTCTCCTAGGTCTGGCCTGAAGGATTAGATATTTTTACGTGGCTAGGAACCAATTAGTCACCTAGCAATGGACCTACAGCTTATTGTGGGATCCAAACCACATTATTATTCGAGGAATGAATTTCTATCACCAGAAATAATTCCACTGGGTTCCATGTTGGCCGTGCCAAAAAATCGAACTTTGGACCACCAAATTGGCAGGCGAGCGAGAAAACCACTCGTCAACGAGGACTACCCCTCAATGGAATGCCCCAGAGAAATCGAACTAAGAGTTGAGTGTGGAAGGGATAAAGTTCCCCACAACAACTGGGTATAATGAGGCCCAAAAGTGGTCCAGAAAACTTAGCAATGTTTCAAAACAAAGGGTTCCCAAAGGAAGAAAGAGAAAACTAGGGTAAAACTATTTCTACCTATTTTTCATTTGCGGAACAAACCTGGTGACACACCTGCTCATAAACTCCATTCATTAAATTCAGTCATCAACATAGACTTTAACTACAAAAATATAATTTACCAAAGCTTGAAGGCTGAGATAACACAGATAAGGAGAGATTTCCACAAAAACAACTCCTAAAAGATCATTCGAGTCGGGATTTTGCACTTTTCAATTACATTCATCAGAATGTAATTTCCAGAGTTACGAAGCCTACAAACGCTGATCTGGCAGATGAAATATGACACCAAAAAAGCAAAATAATCAATATTTAAAGTTTTTTTTTTTATAAAAAATGCAATAAGAATGCAGTTTACATAGTTTTGAATGCACCCAAAGCATTAAAAGTAAGGTTTTCTTAGGATTTTTTGACAGTGTTCCGGCTTACGACGCGTCTCAAGAACGGAACTCCCGTCGTAACACGGGGGACTGCCTGTAATAATATACAGAACCTATTTATCATTCATTTCCTTCTGGGTATTAGTATTTGTCTTATAAAGCAAATCATAACACTGTGGTGCTTCTACTTGCGATGGAAGTTGGCATTCATAAAACTACAATTAGTTTGGAATCCTCATCCCACTCCTTTAGGCCAACAGCAGCTTGTCACAAGATAATACCGAGACAATTCTGAATTCTTTTCCCTTATATGAATGTATCTCCTCAGTGGGCTATATAATTCACTATCCTTTCCTATTCTTTGAGATCATCAGTGGTACTTTTAGGTTCAAATTGTAGCATTCAGATCTCTTATAATTCCTCCTTTTCACAAAGATTTTTTAGACCTTCCTACTTGTTAGCATTATGCCATTTGTCTACCAGATTATCATTTACTCATCTTATTCCAATAACAAACAATTGCTCAGCATCCGAAGTCCAAACATCTTCATTTTATTCATTACTCATCTTATTCCAATACAAACAAACTTGCTCAGCATCCGAAGTCCAAACATCTTCATTTTATTATCTTCCTGAATACTGCAGCCTTTCTGATAACGAAATCTCTAAATCGTCCATGTGCCCCTCGACTGACTCGGTGGTCTAGGTAAACTTTCTATAACTCTAATCTTAGTCTTTAGTACTAAACTTGTTACAATAAATATAATTTCCTAACTACTTTTTCTTCAATAATTGTTTGTTTGTATGGTGTTTTTGATGCATGGAACCAGTGGTTATTCAATAACAGGACCAATTGCCTTAAGTCACTTCCAAACCACGTCGAGAGTGAACTTCTATCACCAGAAAATACACATCTTTAACCCCTCAGTGGAATGACTGAGAATCGAACTCGCGGCCACTGAGGTGGCAGGCCAAGACCATACCGGTCACGCCACTGAGGCGCTTTTTCTTCAATAAGAGCTACAGATCGCACCTGCTGCAATTACAGACAATTTCAGACCTTTCACTTTGGACTTAAAAACTTCTTAAAAATGGAACCTAATCTGTTGGTCACCTACATAAAATGTTATCCCTATCTGAAGTTCTTTTAACTCCTTTATCTCTTGACTTTCACTGCAAGATAGTGTAATTTACCAATGCTTGGATCAAGTATACTGAATACTACATGTGAATACCCTAAAATCTATCTGAATGGCACTGTAAAAGAAATATCTGAACTACTTGCAGATGTGGTTTATGTACCAAGTGAATAATTCTAAGACTAACAAAAGCACATTGGCCTTATTTGAGACAATTACCTATACAGTAAAATTCTGTTCACTATCTACTCAGAAAAAGTGTATTCTGGATATCTAGGTTTAAATTAGAGCAACGAAAACCAACTTCATTCTGAAATCTTAGTAATAAAGGTATTGGCATTCTATGGGATTCCAAAGTACCATGCACTGATGTTAAGGTAATTTTTGCAAAAATATGCAATACCTGAATCACTTACATCACCAGGTTTTAATTATGGAACCATAAACTAAGAATCAAAAGTCAGCACAAAGACCATGATAAACAAAAGCCAGCAGCAACACACTCAAGTAACCCAACTGGACTAAATTTCAGTATGACAATGCGACCATTCTAACATGGGGACAAGTGCAACCATGACAAAAATAAACACTGGGCTGAGCAAGTGACAATACATTCAGTGAAATCACTTCAATATCTGAAACATGACAATTTCTTTTACAAAGGGTTTTCTACATACTTCAAAGGCATGTCATAACCATACTCAAATTTTACAACACCTCAGAATCCAGAAATAACTAGATTAGGCCTTTATGACATACCAAATTTTATCCAAAACTGAGAATAGTCACTTGGTCATTCTACTTTCACAAAGTTCATGTTTTCTTTGCCATTTGCTTAATCTTTTGATTTACAGTTAATTTGTTTGTTTGTTTGTATGGTGTTTTTACATTGCATGGAACCCGTGTTTATTCAGCACGGACCAACGGCTTTACGTGACTTCTGAACCACGTCGATAGTGAACTTCTATCACCAGAAATACACATCTCTGACCCATCAATGAGGCACTTTTTGAATTATAGTTGCAGGAAATAACAATACAGTACTGTCAAGATGATTCAAGAAATGAAAGATAGAATCATTCTTCTCAGGTGAAATGATGACAGGGTACTTCCACCTTTCTTCACCCTATCACCCAAACTAAGGAACACAATGATCGCGGAAAACCTTAGACATATATAAAAGTATACTGGCTACTTCCCAAAAAGCTTTTAATGGCTCTAATATACAAGGCATACCTGAAACTCTTCCTTGTCCATTAATGAGACATGTACAACATTAAAACTAAAAATGGCCCCAAAATTAATGAACTTCACATTCACATTCTTTTTGGCTTACAGTATTTTTACAGATGCAATGACATAAATAGATTTCAAGATGTACTAGCAACATGAGGACTTAATGAGGATCATTAAGTCTATATGTAAACACTAGAGACGGTTCATTTTCAGACCAAATTAACAGACAGTTGTGTCTGGAAGAAAAACATGGAAATACTTTCCAGGGAATACCTCATTTGGTCATAATTACAGATATACTTGCTAGACAATATTGACTACACAAGAGTTAGTCATATTCTGGTGAACTTGGCATTTTCACAGCCGAGGACATGCAATTCATCTAAGCATTCTTACTCTCTCAGAGTGAAACCTATGGCTAACCCCAATGTTTACTGAACACACAATTTTCAAAGGTGCTAGACTTATTGTATAGGTTATTGCCTGCAATATGGAGTTAGGATACATAGCAGAAATGAACTGACCTCTTGAGAAATCTATGTAAGAAAACTCTCTCCATAAAATGGAATTATCTAAGCAATGGTGCTATGGATAATACTTACTCAGATAGTCTTTTCAATAACAAGGTTAATTACAAGCCAATCTGAACACCAGACACTGTTCAATGGAATCATGATCCATAGAACTACAACAAATGGTCTTAAGATCACTGACAAACTTTTAAAAAATTGCTGAAGTTATCACTATACCTGAAGCAAATACTTAACAAGCCAACTTGGCTGTAAGGTAGCTAGAGGAACTGGGAAAATTTAACGGACTCGTTTAGGTTATTTCCAGGTTAGACCAGACTCAAATATCTTTAGAATCCTTTAGTGTTCAAAACTCTCTCTGGTTTTATAACATTTTGAATACCTTTGGGATCTATGCTCAACTAAGTTAAAATGCTTCTACGTAGGCAATGCATTTTTGACAGCACAGCCATGAGCTATAATGACCTCCAGATGAAGCTATCAAACTGTTCCAGATACTTTGTACTGCAGGAAGTGTTAACCAACTGGACTTTGTGAGTGACAGGGTGCTTCCAGCCATCAAAACAGCAGTAACCAGATGCCATACCAATTGCCATCCAGAGAAGACCCACACCACACCTCCTAAGGGAAGTCATTCTCAGATCCTTGAAGACTCTTCAGTGGCCACGGGCAACAAAGGACAGTAGGGAGAGGTCTTACCGGCGCCAAAGAACTCTGTTTGCTAAGACCAGCCCCTTGGCGTGTAGGCACACGCCTTTATTTTAAGAATCTTTCCATTTTTACAGCAAGACACCTGGAAGAGAACTTCAACTTTAGATACACCAGAAACATCAATGATTATAATACATAAGTTAAGTTATATCTTAGTTTTACCAGACCACTGAGCTGATTAACAGCTCTCCTAAGGCTGGCCTGAAGGATTAGATATTTTATTGGCTAGGAAAACCAATGGTCACCGGGACCTACAGCTTATTGTGGGATCTGAGCCACACTATATCGAGAAATGAATTTCTATCACTGAAATAAATTCCTCTGATTTCGCATTGGCTGAGCTGGGATTCGAACTTCGAACCACCGAATTGGCATCCGAGCGTGAAAACCAATTGTCCAGCAAAGAACTAGATTTCCAACTGACATAAGTCTGAGAACATTCTTAACTTTGTATAAAAAATATTATTAAGTTTCTATTTACTGTAGTCTTTTAAACAAATAACAAGAGATAATATTCACTCTTTCCCTTATTTCAGCTTCTTAACTTACTCACATGACTCTACGATAGAGGAAGTACTAACTAATTCTCCGTCTCCTCACGCCACAGCTGCAATGCTTTCTGTATTCTACTTTGGGCTAATCATACTTAGCTGTCTAACTACTCTGATGTTAACTTGGGGAATAAATCTGTTATGGCAATCTTAAGAAGTTTAGAAATGAATCAATAATCTGGTTAACTTCTTTAAAATAATACAAATCTACCTATTTACTTGTCATTACCATAGGCTAAATAGAAGCATCTGACAATTCCTCCAATTTCTACGTTTCACAGTAGTTGATAAATACTGTAAACCAGAATCTACTGTCCAAGCAAAAAAGATTGTGTACTGATAGCTTTTGGTACCAATGAAATTTACCATCTAAGAAATTCATTTTTGTATGCAGTACACTCATTTTGCATACATGAGCCCAACATTGGCTAATAATGAATACTATTAAATTCCTTGGGACAAAACTTTTGATAAAACACTATAATAGTATGTACTAGTATTTTTACCTATTAATAACTGACTGGTCCACTAAAAAACTCCCCTGTAGGGAACACTGTCCAGAGGGATGCCTTTGGCTGATATAACACAATATTATAGTAGTACTAGTATTTTTATCTAGTAATAACTGACTATATTCACTTAAAAACTCTCCTGTAGGGTACACTGTCCAGAGGGATGCCTTTGGCACTCTACTTGTTTGATCTTCTCCTTAATCTAAGTTACACTTCTCACATGACAAAACCTTCAAGCTACTGTTACGAGTCCAAAGACAAGACTTAGTGATCTCATTAATCTATACAGGCAGTCCCCGGGTTACGAAGGGTTCGGCTTACGACTTTCCGAGGTTAAGGAGCTTTTCAATTATATTCATCAGAAATTATTTCCAGGGTTACGACGCCTACCACGCTCCTCTGGCAGAAGAAATATGACACCAAATATGCAATGCAAAATAATCAATATTTGAAGTTTTTTTGATGAAAAATGCAATAAGAATGCAGTTTACATAGTTTTCAATGCACCCAAAGCATTAACAGTAAGGTTTTCTTAGTATTTTTTATGATGTTCTGGCTTAAAACGATTTTCGGGTTACAATGCGTCTCAAGAACGGAACCCCCATCGTAACCCCGGGACTGCCTGTACTATAACAATAATTAAGCTATACAAGAATTCCCAGCTGCAAGTGGAAAAAGGGTCCGCAAACACGTCCAGACTTATGTCCAAGGAAGTATCTGATGACATGACAAATAAGTTACTCAACTTTACATTCTATAAGTTCTATTAAACAAGGCTCAAATTAAACAGTCACAATAACATACAATATCACTTTTAATAACTGTAACATCTCATACTATATTGCAGGCGTGGCCAATTCATTTGATGAAGAGTTTCTAATTTGGTATCGTCTTATAAGCACACTTACACAAATCTATGCGCTCTTAATAATAACGCATTTATGTTAAATAATCATGTAATATTTTTGAAACATAATAAGCACATATATATATAAACTCTAGACTATTGTCAAATCTTCACATTTTTAACTTGCAACAGTTATAGGTAAACGTAAGCTAACTTTACCTTTACAGACTAAAATATATAAAAAAAAATGTGTTTACAATCATTAAGAAACTTAATATACTGCAAATTTTAATCCTTGGAATCAAATGACATACACGTTTTAAGGAGAAGCCTCAAGCGGCCAAGAGTTTAGAATTTTAAGTGCTACTTTAAAAAAATTAATAAAAACAGCACTGTTATTATTCATAAACACAGATCTATCACTTATTACGAATGCTTTATCCAATTTGGAAGCCAATAAGAGGCAGTGCTCTCTGGACCTTGGAGGTCTTTACTACACCTCAATAACAGCAGCAATTGTTTATAATGGGTTACACTGTAACCAGACTGATACTCAATATGTTTAGATACCCACAATGATAGCCAAGTGATCTCGTCCAAAGGACACCACGGTGTGAAGACAGTTTTTGTTAAGAGTATACCGGGATGTAATGTAGTACAGTAACAGAGTTCTAAAGTCTTTTTGTAGTGCTTTCTGCAGAAAAACACAACAGCCTGTTTTAGTCACTTCCGTAAAACATCATCATCAAGTGCTAGTCACCCATCTTGAAAAAGTTACATCGCCTGAGCTACTTCGTGTGATGGGACTCACACTGTCCATGGTCACGATATCTGCTACAGAAACCCACATCTCCTGCATCCTAAGGGAAGTAGCAGAGGGAAAATAACTATGCTGTAAACTTTACAGTTAAGGTCTTGGCTTCTAATTAGGTCACCTTCGATAAAAAACAGGTTAAAAAAAGTTTTGAAAATGCTAAGTAACCACTGCTGGCTCTACCAAATGGAGGACCAAGAGAGAGAAAGAGAGAGGGAGTAGGAGTGACAGTGAATCTCTCAATGAGAGAGGAATTCCAACCTCACTAACGTATACACGACTATCTCTGACTAACCAAAACTGTAGATTACCCAGTTCCTACAAAAAAACTCCCAAAATCTTCTAGAAACAATGGCACAAAGTAGTACAACACTAATTCTCTTTCACTTCCTCCCCAAAAGCAGACAAAGGAGTGTGGGAATACCCAAGAATTCAGCTACATCAATTGCTCATTTGCCCAAAATAACAACATACACACACCTGTACTATTTAATCAAATATAATAAACAGGATATGAACTACACAACAAACTAGTATAACTGCTTCAGAAAATAAACAGATGGGATGACAATGCTCCAGAGGTAGGCTAAGCAAAAACTAGGCAACAAACCTTCATTGAGATGGCGGCAACACTGACTAATGTAAACATAAAATAATTTGATTCTCTCTACGTACTGTCATAACCTAACACAAATTGCACTTCAGATTGCCAACACGCTACATTCAACTGCAAGCAGGAAACCGCCAACCCACAGAGACTTTACATGTGTAAAATCTGGGAGATGAAATGCAGTCACAACACAAAATATTATGCATCAGTGACATTTGTGACCGAGTAGTGGAGAATATTAACTTTAAAGGGCAAATGATTTCTTTGTTTCTCCATGATTCTATTCTTGGATAACACCCCACTGTTTCAACACAGCAAAATTATTATAAAAAGGTTTGTACACTGTATGGACACTTACTCTTCTTATTTAAAAGTTTTGCCACTACTGCAATAAGGTATTGTAATAACGATTACCAAGGCGTATTCATGAGCGTAACTTACAGAACCCACTGATAAACACAGGATTCAAAATGACTATCAAGGTAACAGTATGAAGTTACACAATAAAAAAACAAATGCAAAAAGATTAGATCTTAACCCACAAAATTCTGACTTTCTAGATCAAACATTCCAGTAATCAATTCTGGTCTTTCTACAAACTTTAACTTGAAAACTAAAATATGTTATGCCTGTGAATAGCAAACACAAAACAAAATATGTAAATTAATTTACAGTGTTTTTTTATATGACAAAAAGATATAAAATCTGACAAATAGATATCAATTCCTTGGTTTATAACTTAATTAATACACACCACATCTCTCAAATCTTCCTTACAACATCAACCACACATCACATCACGGATCTTACTAACTTTGGATTCATTTTCATGGTTTAATTACCAACTCCTATTCATGTCAAACCAGCCTTACTTGATTCATACCCTTTCCTACATTTTAACAATCCAGGCACTTGAAACTATACACATATGTTCAAATATCCTCTATCACTAGGAAAAGCTGCACAGAGAAAGTAGGAATACAAAAGACAAAGGTACTTCAGTATGCGCATTCAAAAGCTGCAATCCAAGGCTTCTACAAATGTGCTAAATCCCCACCCACGACTTCATTCGCTGGACAGTCAGAAAGGCAGTACTTAAGAAAGTACAGTTATGCAGTGTAAATTACCGAGATGTCAGAAGCTGTCAACTGGTAAGTCAAACAAATGTCTCCAACAGTGACTTGATGCTTTTGTTCAAATTGAGTGACAGGAATCGCACTTCAAAAAGCACAGGTCAAAGGCAATTCTGCTAATCTGAAGCATTCTGGGAAATTTCCTTCAACTGCAAGGAATTAGAATGCGAAAGGAAGGAGCACAAGAAGAGGGTAGCAGAAAAGATTGTGCGACCAATTCCTGGAAGAAAGGTTGAATGAATCTATCACTAAATCAACAAAGTTTCAGTCAAGACCAAACACCAGGCCCTAAGCATTTATTTATCCGAGAGTTATGACTTTCAAAGCGCCATACAGTAACATACATTCAGATCTATACTGCAAGTATAACTAGTGAACATAAACTGCACATATCTAAGCCAAACTTAGTAAAAAGTAAAGATGTATAACTGATGAACTGATGACTCTTTGGTGCCTCAGTGAAATCTTGAACTACTTCTTAGTAAGGTTGTTCACTTCTGATATCCAAGAAGCAACGCAATCTGAAAATGATAATGAGGACTTTAAACAGTGCTATTGTAAAATATAAAATTCTTAATATAAAAACTCTGCACATTTAAAGACTGTTCATTTAAATATTACCAAATAGTATGTCAGTACTAGATAAATACTAGTGGGACTTTTATGATAAAAAACCTCTATTTGTGCAAACCCATTTATATATATTTGCCATAATTTGCAGTGTCAAGTTCCTCAAGATTCACTTTTTGTCTAACAGTTGGGCATATGTATGGTGATCTAACAACACATAAACCACCTGGAATCTCTGGTATCCAGTAGTATTCATCTATGTATTTACTGCTGTATTGATTTATTTTTTCTTTTTAATAAGTGAGCTCTCTTCTCCCTGTACTTCCCTTTACCTTCTCTTATTTTCAAATGAGTACCATGTTCTTTGGAAGCTTAAATTTTAAGTCAATGGCCCCCCTGGGGTTGTTTCATATGAGAATAGGGTTCGTCTTCAGAATAATAATAATAATAATAATAATAACAATAATAATAATAATAATAATAATAATAATAATAATAATAATAATAATAATAATAATAATAATAATAATAATAATACTGTTAAAAAGAATGACAGAATTAAGCGAGTTGATTTTATATAGTTTTTTCTATTTTCCTTACAATTCGCTTCTCAGGCTCAGCGATTTTTCTGAGTAACTGGCCTGGAATATAAAACAACTCTCTTAATTCTGCCATTCTTTTTACAGTATTTGCTTAAAAGAGGGTCTTCTACCAAAATAAAAATATAATAATATACTGGCTCAAAAACTTCAGGCCTACACCCACGAATAGCAGAACAACTCCAGCATTGTATTTCAAATCACCATGCACCCAAATGGATGACCACAGAAAGAACATCCTTAGTACAAAAAGACAAGAGTAAGGGAAATATAGCCAGTAAACTACAGGCCTATCACCTGCCTACCAATAATGTGGAAGTTACTAACATGTATCATCAGTAAAAGGCTATACAATTACCTAGAGGAGACAAACACCATCCCCCACCATCAAAGGCTGCAGAAGGAAGTGTAGGGGCACAAAAGACCAGCTCCTGATAGACAAAATGGTAATGAAGAACAGTAGGAGAAGGAAAACCAACCCTAAGCATGGCATGGATAGACTACTATAAGAAAGCCTTCGACATGATACCACACACATGGCTAATAGAATGCCTGAAAATATATGGGGCAGAGGAAAACACCATCAGCTTCCTCAAAAATACAATGTGCAACTGGAATACAATACTTACAAGCTCTGGAATAAGACTAGCAGAGGTTAATATCAGGAGAGGGATCTTCCAGGGCGACTCACTGTCCCCACACTACTCTTCGTAGTAGCCATGATTCCCATGACAAAAGTACTACAGAAGATAGATGCTGGGTACCAACTCAAGAAAAGAGGCAACAGAATCAACCATCGGATGTTCATGGACGACATCAAGCTGTATGGTAAGAGCATCAAGGAAATAGATACCCTAATTACAGACTGTAAGGATTGTATATGGGGACATCAGGATGGAGTTTGGAATAGAAAAATGCGCCTTAGTCAACATACAAAAAAACAAAGTAACGAGCACTGAAGGGATAAAGCCTCCAGATGGGAGCAACATCAAACACATAGATGAGACAGGATACAAATACCTGGGAATAATGGAAGGAGGGAATATAAAACACCAAGAGATGAAGGACACGATCAGGAAAGAATAATGCAGAGACTCAAGGCGATACTCAAGTCAAAACTCAACGCCAGAAATATGATAAAAGCCATAAAACACATGGGCAGTGCCAGTAATCAGATACATTGCGCAGGCATAGTGGAATGGACGAAGGCAGAACTCCGCAGCATAGATCAGAAAACCAAGAAACACATGGACAATACACAAGCACTACACCCAAGAGCAAATACGGACAGGACTATACATAACACGAAAGGAAGGAGGGAGAGGACTACTAAGGTATAGAGGACTGCGTCAACATCGAGAACAGAGCACTGGGGCAAATATCTGAAAACCAGTGAAGACAAGTGGCTAAAGAGTGCATGGGAAGAAGGACTAATAAAAGTAGACGAAGACCCAGAAATATACAGAGACAGGAGAATGGACAGACAGAACAGAGGAATGGCACAACAAACCAATGCACGGACAATACATGAGACAGACTAAAGAACTAGCCAGCGATGACACATGGCAATGGCTACAGAGGGAGAGCTAAAGAAGGAAACTGAAGGAATGATAACAGCGGCACAAGATCAGGGACCTAAGAACCAGATAGTCAAAGAACGATAGACGGAAATAACATCTCTCCCACATGTAGGAAGTGCAATACGAAAAATAAAACAATAAACCACATAGCAAGCGAATGCCCTGCACTCGCACAGAACCAGTACAAAAAGAGGCATGATTCAGTGGCAAAAGCCCTCCACTGGAGCCTGTACAAGAAACATCAGCTACCTTGCAGTAATAAGTGGTACTAGCACCAACCAGAGGGAGTGATAGAAAACGATCTGGCAAAGATCCTCTGGGACTATGGTATCAGAACAGATAGGGTGATACGTGCAAATAGACCAGACGTGACGTTGACTGACAAAGTCAAGAAGAAAGTATCACTCATTGATGTCGCGATACCATGGGACACCAGAGTTGAAGAGAAAGAGAGGGAAAAAATGGATAAGTATCAAGATCTGAAAATAGAAATAAGAAGAATATGGGATATGCCAGTGGAAATCGTACCAATAATCATAGGAGCACTAGGCACGATCCCAAGATCCCTGAAAAGGAATCTAGAAAAACTAGATGCTGAAGTAGCTCCAGGACTCATGCAGAAGATGTGATCCTAGAAACGGCACACATAGTAAGAAAAGTGATGGACTCCTAAGGAGGCAGGATGCAACCTACCTCTGATTTCATTATAAAATGTCCTCATTTTTTATCTTCTTAGAACTTCCTGTGTCCAGATAGATGACCACCTTGAAATTCAAGAACTTCAAAGCAATGGTGCTAACAAGTGTCTTCATTCGTTTCCTTTATCTGGTAACTCATCTTCAGCTGAAGTTATGGCAGGAAGAAGAGGACAAATCATGCAGGAGTTGACTTCTTCAAACGGAACACAATGACAGCGGTCACAGCTCTTATCTTCACAATATTGTTACTGAAGCCTGCCTTCCAAATTATCAGTCTCTAGATACAAGCAGATTTTAGCATGTATGTTGCATCTTGCTGCAAGCAGCATCCGCTAGAAACTGGTGACCGAGTCATGCAGAAAAGTTACTTCATTTACTCAGAGATATCTTTCCTGACCAGTCCCGAAGAAACTGAGATTCTTATAATAAGGAACTCTGTGGATCTAACCTTACCACATTTATTTGATCAGACATTACTGACCAGCCCAATTGAGAAGTAAGGGCAAGGCTGTTGCATCTTAGTCATAACAAGTTCTCGTCTGTTCCTTAAAAGTAATGTTGTTCATCTGTGTACCTCTACAATTATCTTGGATGATGAAAAAGCTGAGAAAGCAAAGCAGATGAACTGTTTTAAGGAAATATTGCAATCAAAGTTCATACTGGAGTAGTTTCAGTAGCTAGAGGGAGAAGTGAATAGCAAAAAAATAACATTTACCTAGACATCTCCCAGTAAAAACTAACTTTTAAATAAGATTCAATCAGCAGTTTCTCATACACGCTGCTTGCAAAATGCAACCTACATGCCTACCCAGTCTGTATAGAGGGACTATGATAAAACTGAATCAAGCTCCAATTGCAATATTATAAGAAAAACCAGCTTTGACTTGCACCACTCTGCTCTTTTGATAAAGAAAAATCCAGCAGGAATTGCCCTTTTCTTCCTTGCCTTGTTTATTGAGACCTGAACAAAAGTGGAAAATAAAATGTTAAGTAATGTTCCATGACAACCTCGGTGAATAACAGTGTTATATACCAAACAAAAACTTCTTTCAGTTTTCTTCTGAAGATTGAAAAAGAAACCCACAAAATCACTGTATAACTTGTTTACTTCTAAGTGGAGTAAAATGAAATGTAAATACTTAGAAGTAAACAAGTTACACAGTGATTTTGTGGGTTTCTTTTTCAATCAACAGTGTTATACTAAACTTATTTCATACAGAAATCAACTTGCTCCCATTCACCATTGGCTCATTGAGTAAAACAAAGTAAAACCTCATTCTGTCATTTTTAAGTGCTATGAAAAATTCTTAAGACGAAAAAAAAACCAGCTGTAAATTTCCTCACAAGGTAGTTTGAAGTTACTGTTAATGCAACTTATTGCAATTTTACAACAGGCTTATGGAAAAGGATATTGGAAATAACTTTAATATTAGCAACACTAAACAAAAAGTGAAGAAATTACAGAAAAAAACAAATTCCAAACAATGAAACCTATCAACTATTCAAAATAATGAATGCAGAACGCAGGAAGATAATAAAGATGACAGAAGGAGTTTACAAGCAACACTACCTTTGAGCAAGAACAATAACAAGCTGAAATACATTTTCAATAATTATCACCATACTACAGTTTCACAAGCACAACAATTTTCATGATGTTGCAGAGTTCTTTGCCTTTTTAAATTCAAGTTTAACTTGGCAGTGCATCGCCTGTGCTTGATCTACACATCTCAACACAAAAAAAGAAGAAATGTCACTCATCATATATACCAACCCGATGCACGGATGCTTCATCAGACTTGCAGTTTATCTGGTTCCTTCAAAACAGATCATAGTCAGGACCAACAACCACTGATTATGGGTAAACTACGCTCATCCTTCGACGTGAAACATGTTTTCTTCTCAAGGACCAAACCCCATACAACTGTCTTCACTTGCCTTAAATAAATACTTATCAGGCATCTTGTGTAATAGCCGAGCACAAAGCTGTTCCACAAAACCTGAAATGTAACCAATAACATATAAACTTAAATACTGAATATAAAATACACTGTTGTTTGTTGTATTGCATTTAGCACTTGCATTTTTTATGTGGACTACCATGCAGAAAAACATTAAATACAACCTAAACAATATAATGAGATTTAAACTGAATAAAACTATACCTCATGCCCAAACTTATGAATTCGTTACATTTATCTATGATTATTCTAAATAAATTATGATAAATTTCAAACAAGAGACATATTAACCTCATGGCAAATATTTCATCCTGGTTCCTTTAATACAGTAAATGGTCTTAACAACAGACAATGATAACTTGTGTGACCTTCGCTTTTTCTTCCTGAACACGACGGCATGTTTTCTTTATCCAAACTGGAACTTCCCAGCAAAATTTCTATCTGAAAGGTAAGTAAAAATATGACAATTTGTCGAAAATTGCATTTTTCCTAACTATACAAACCTGAGGTCCTTTAACATAGGAAGTAGCTAGCGGCAGCTGGAACGGTCGTAAGCTTCGAACAAGGGGAGAACGGTAGTTAACTGCTTGTCCGACGTCGCGCGCCGCTGGGAGGTAAACAAATCACTTTTGCTTTTGGCCCATGCAAAATACGCAGAGTGAGGGGTGGCATGAGGAGGGACTATATGTAAAGGACCTCAGTTTGTATAGTTAGAAAATGCAATTTTCGACAAATTGTCATTTGTTCCGATACTAATACAAACCATCGGTCCTTTAACAATAGGAAGACTCACTTCTTGTGGGAGGAATCTGAGTCTTTTGATGAACAGACTGGTGTTCGTCCATCCCTGGAATGCCTCCCTGGTCGTAAGAGCGAGGGAGGGATCCAAGCCTCTGTCCGATTGATCGGGGTGTGCACCGCAGGATCAATGGTCAGACCTCTGGGCCGAGTCACTAAGAGACAGAGGCAAAGGACGTTAATCTCTTCGTACCAGCAAGCAAGAACTTGTTCCTGTTTGCAAGAGGCAACATAAAGTATGGGTTGTCTCAAGCTGGCATCCACTTCCTCCCCTTGTTGGAGGAAGTGGTGGATATACGCTCCTATCCTAGTGAAAGGGATAGGATGGGGCTCTGTTGAGTAGCTCACCTGCATCTTGTCCTAATCCAGCAGGGTGACGACCGTGTCCTCTACCAGGTAGAGGGGAAGAAAAAGAAAAAGATGGGAAGAGGAGCCAGTCACTCTCTCATATTCAACGATCATGCCATTTCTTACGGTCACCACCAGGACTCCCGATGCTGTTCAGCCTGCGAGGGTCTGGGTTCGCTACACAACGTGTTGAGCAGCCCACCATCGGGTCCCAAAGGAAGAAAAAGATCCAAGGACCTGTGGGCAATATCCCGAAGGTAGAAGGAAGGGCATGTGGTCTGGTTGGACCAGACCCCTGCCTTCAGTACCTGCGCCACGGAGAAGTTCTTGCGGACAAGGCAGTATCTCCTTCGCATCGAAGGCGGTGAAGTCCATTAGGGAGGGGATTGTGAACGACTCGAACCAATCGTCAGGGACCGAAGGGTTCTGAGTCTTCGCTACGAAGTTCGGTACCGGTTCGAAGAAATCGAGCGTCACGGATCCCCATCCCCTGGATGCTTGACTTCGCAGGAGAAGTCATGCAGTTCCTCAATAAGAGGAAAAGAAGGAAATAGTCGCATGAACCTATCCCTCTTCTCTACTTCGGTGATGTCCAGTACCCATACTGGTCTGTCCGTTTGCCACGAAGTCTCTCGCATCCTCCTATCCCATGCAGCGAAGTTCTCGGTAGTGGATAGACACCGACACTCCATGGTGGGTGTCAATGGTATGGGTACTGTGACAAGCTATTAAAACGAAGTAATGATTGCTCTGTAACAACCGAACTAAGTCAACAGCGTAGTTCGTAACTGACTCGGCCGCTCTGACAGCTGCCGACTGACTGCGTTCGGTAGGAGGCAAGTTGTCAAAGCATCCGAGTAAGTCACGTGACCTTCGCCTTTAAAGGGTTATGCCGAGAGACCAAACAAATAATGTATTTGTTTGTCACCAATGCCAGGACAGCGAGGTGGATGATTATCTTAAGGCATGTGCCCAACAGGCGAAAGTCAATTGCCTTCTAGAGACCGAGGTCCCTGAAGGCAAAACATCTCATGGTTGTTGATCTCAGCTAAGGAGAAACAACACTATGTACCGTTGAAGACGAAGGTAGATATTGAATGCAACCTACGTCTTCACAGACGAATCGAGAGAAGGATTCTCAAGATTCATAACCTGTGCCTACAAATGACTGAAAACGCTAACCGCTATTTCATTGCTGTCCGGTGAGAAGTCGTAGTTGCAATGAAAGCGGGGCGTTCTTCAGTAATGAAAACACAGGGGAAAGCCGCCTGAAGAACTGCTTCTCATGGGCTGAACATTTGGAAGTAGAGCTGTCAGGTCGGAGAGTAGGCGATGTCTTCTGACACATCTTGTAATTCGTGTTGAACAATGAACAATTGTACACCTACGAATACGAGATATTTTTGAAGACAAACTCCCAGGATGTCTGCAAAATCATTCGCATTATCGCAGTGCGATTGCAGCGGGAGACTTGTACAGACTTCTGTTACCGTGCGGTAAACAGAAAGATGAAAGAGTCCAAGAGATATCTCTATTGAAAATTCTCGCAATGTCGAAGGCGATGGAATCTAGCGTCACAGCAGAAGATGGTCCTTCATTATTGCGAGAATCCCCATTAATCAGAGACCTAAGTCCATGATTGTTGGGCAGAGATACGGTTCGGTAGTCAATCAAACCAGGGGAGAGAGAGACATAACTGACCGTGCATCTCGAGGCCCAGCTGATACTGAGCTGCTGTCAGGCAGTTCAATATGCAGTAGTTGAGCCTGAGCTCTCGCCGACTCGTCATCCTGAGTTGCCATGTAATCCATTATTCCATGAAGGAATGCGTTCGGCTAGAACTACCGAGCATAAAAGATATGCTCGAGCAATTATATTTAGGCGAAACGAATTTCGGTAAATATAAAAGTTGAAATGGTGTTGTCGTGACAAAACCATAAGTATATAAAATTGAAACTGAAAACTCCTGGGAGGTTGCAGGCAACCCCGAGTTGCAGTTCAATTAGAATACTTCTCTTCTAAGTCGCAATCCGTAGATAAACTAGGATATGCGCCTACCCTCGGACCATTCAACTGCTTAGTAGAATCATGTCGCGAGGTTAATATACGTAGTATATTTGTAGGATTCTGAACAACGATCTCCATCCTAAATTCTTTCCTTCAAGAAAACAAAATAAGGATTGGAGATCGACCACCTTCGATCTCTATCAAAGAGTGAAGGAGAAGTCTTCCTCGAAGGAAAGCTTCAATGGTGAACAGAATACTAAGACGATAGTTCAAGCCAAACTGGATATTCCCGTCCGATCTTCTCTATTCCAGGTTGGTCGCCTACTGTAAGATAGTTTTTCTTTCAGCAGCAGTCTTCTTCCCAATGCTAGAAATTCCAGGAATTCGAGCATAGGCGAGGTTCCCGATTATCATGTAACATCAGGGGATTCTCGTCTCGCTCACTTTTATACCGTGGTCTCGCCTAAGTGTTTGGAGATCGTAAAAAACTTGAACACTCTGAATGCGCTAGAAATTCCTTAGAATTCTAAGCAGTCTGCGAAACCCCCACCGAATTCGTGAAACGATATCCCCTCCTCAACGACCGGGGCTTACGTCAGGTAGGACCCGAAGGTCCCCCCGGTAGCGGCAGTCCCGAACGTGGGATCCTACAGAGAAATCTCTGTAGGATCCCTCCCCTTTTCCCTCGTAGCCGTAAGGAGAGAGGGAATGGGGGAGGAATTGGATACTCGCTCGCCTTCCCAGTGGAACTAGCAGTTGAGAAGAATAGGAGCCCACAGCATCGCCTTGCGGCGATGGTCTCTCAGAGTCTGGGAAAACGTATCGTCAGGAGAAAACGTTTTCCCGCGGAGGGTTATGAACTCTCACTGTAGGTAAGGGTCTGCCGCCACTGTGAACGTCGTCTGGGTGGGGCTGATCGACACCTGACAGGAGAGAGCCGATACCGTCCTCCGACTCATTCCAGTCCTCGTCAAGGTCGAAACCTCTCAGGAGGACCCGAAAGGAGTATTTAAATACGGTGTCCGAAGACACGTAGAAACGCCGCTGTCGCAGTAGAGGAGGTGGAAGTAGCTGGATCGACCGGCCAGAACTGAGAGAGCCTTCTTGTCCGGAGACGAGAGACTCTGGTTCGAGACAGAATCGGAAAGCTCCGATCGCGGCAGACCCACCGTGGGGTTTTGGGTTCCCTCTCGGTCCCCAAAACGACTCGAGCAGAGACGTGGGCTCTGCTGGTGGGAGCGGCAATCCTTCCGCAAGGTCATTATGCTGACGAATCAGCTTAATGACTTCTGCAAATTCCTCTGTATCTCGGAGTAACCGCGTCTTGCGGAGTAGGACCGTCCAGTCCCCTCCAGCAAGAACAGATCCCTAGATACTCCTCCTTTTCGAAGGAGGAACAGCGGCAGACCCCTGACGGTCGCCTCCAGCTACTTGCGCGTATGTCCTGGTCGGAGGTCCTAGAACCGTGCCTGGTCCATACGGCGTCATAGCGGGATCGCGAGCGGCGCACCTCTCGCGATCACTCATAGGTACCTCGCTCCTCCCGGTGTAGCCCGATTGAGGTTGAAGGTACAGGAGAGGCGAACCTGACGCCCCCCCCTAGCTCGCTGGCAGGACCAGCGTGCTTGGAGGGCTGCTGCTGATCGTCAACCCGCGGTGGCGATCGAGCAGCAGGCCTAGCCTTGCCGCTCGCCTGGGGCGAGAGGCTCGGCTGAGAACGTCGACGCTGATCTTTAGCGTCAGGCGAGCTGTTGCTGGTTACCATCTCCGCCCGGTCCCGATGGGAGCGCGTCAGGTGACCTGCTAGGTTTCGCTGTCTGTGAGAACCGCGAGCGTCCTCTCGGCGCGTCGAGCCGCTGGTACCAGCCGTGGTTGGTCACCGACGGCCACGGGGACCCCTTCCTCGCCTCAACTCGTGGCTGGTCAGCGACCGTCACGTCAACCCGAGCAGCCAGCTGGTCGCTGCGAGAGCGTCCACTGGCCTGACGAGAGTCGTCTGCACGACTCTCGCCAGTCTTCTGCTCCGCGCTTCGGTCTTGACGGCGAGCGAGCTCGGGCGTCAAGACTTTGGCTGGACGATCCTCCCGCGGGAGACCGTCCACTCGGTACTTCTCGCTAACGAGAAGCCGAGGCGGATCCTGGTTTAGCGGCAGAAACCGCTAGAACCAGGCGAGGAAGTGCCAGCCGAAGCTGGTACTCCTCTGGTCCCCGTCTTCTTCTCTCCTTGGTGAGAAGAAAAGACGGGCCCTGTTCCCGAGGGAGCAGGAGGACCAGCAGAAGAGCTCCCCGAATCGCCGGAGCGAGACGGGGCCCTTAGAGGGTGCGAAGGGCCTTCTTAGGGGGGGAAAACCCCCGGGTTACCAGCTGGTCGCTGCAAGAGCGGCCGCTGGCCTGGCAAGAGTCACCTGAGCGTCTCTCTCACCAGCCTTCTGCTCCGTGCCGCGTCTTGGCGCCGAGCGAACTCTGGCACCGAAACTTGGCTGCACGGTCTCCCGAGGGAGAACGTACACTCGGGATCTCTCGCGAACGAGAGACCGAGCCGGAACCTGGCGTAGCGGCATCGCCGCTAGCACCAGGCGAGGAAGTACCAGAGCTAACCGATACTCCTCTGGTCCCGTCTATCTCTTCCTTACGGAAGGGGAGACGGCCCCGCTCCCGAAGGAGCAGGAGGACCAGCAGAAGGACCCCCCGTCCCACCGGGGTGGGACGGGCCCTTAGAAGTTTCCCGAAGGAGACTTCTTAGGGGGGAAGGCCAGCCTTCTTCTTCTTCGGCTTATGGCCTTAGAAGTCGAAGGGGAAGAGGCAGCAGCAGACGATGAAGACGAAGATGACAGCTTCCTCTTCTCCTCTTCCTCGTCAGCTCACGCGGACAGTCGTCAGGTCCTCCATCCAGGCCGGAGCCGGGGCTATTGCCGAAGCCAACACGGCCCGACTGCAACCTGTCCGGAAGGACCTGGGACTGGGGAAGACACACCGTGGGCAGGACCAGCATGGACAGGCACAGGAACCAGGAGCGACAGGAACAGCAACCAGCTCAGGAGCGGCAGGAACAGCGGCAGGCCCGGCAGCGGTAGACCAGAAGGGACAGCCAAGCCACAGCGGGAGGGAATCACTCGCGGCAGGTACGGCAGGCCCAGCGATCGCCGTAGTAGAATCATCGGCAGCCAGCGGAACCTGGGTCCTGGCGGTCGGTCCAGGGTGGGCGAGCTGCTGGAACAGCGGAAGTCTGGGGCAGGCAACACGAAGAAAACAGGCGGCGGCGGCAACCCCACCTCGGTACGGCTGCGGCCCTAGTAGCGGCAGACGGCGTCATCGACACAGCATGGGGAGTGTAGACCAAGAGGGGGGGGGGGAGCAGCATAAGCGGCCGTGGTAGTAGTGGAGACCGCCCCAGACCTCGCTAGACGCTGCAGCAGCCCGTGGATGCTAGGCACGCTCCCTGCCTCCGCGGTGGTCCATACCTGTCCAAGGTCGTCTCCCACGGATGTAGCACCTGCGGTAAAACATAGATAGATTAGTAAGAGGGGTTCCCTCACGCCCGGGGGGAAGACATGCCCACCCCGAACGCAAGGAAGACCCCAAATACAAAATACAACGAAGAAGCTGAGCGGAGGGCAGGAAGGAAGACGAAGAATCGGATTAACCAAGGGAGTCGCGGGAGAGCTTTCCGACGACTTCCTGGCAGACCTTCGCTTCCCCTACCCCCGCACAGCAGTGAAAAGTAATATGAAAATGAAACAGAATACTGCCCTTGCGATTCACTTCATAGAACTTAAAGGGGAAAAAATCAATTCCCGGGTAAGAACGGAAACTTGATCCAATAATATGATGCTATCATAAAATATATATGAAAATGAAACAGAATACTGCACTTGCGATTTCATTTCCACATAAAAAAATCGTAAGGATCAATTCCCGGGTAAGAACGAAAATTGATCCAAATTAAATTTCATGCAAATAAATAAATGAAAATGAAAAGAATATTGCAATTGCGAATCCACTTTCATTGCATTCTATTATACAAAATTAAAAGGCTCGTGCCGAGCGCAATCACACTCTCGGTAACGAACGCACAGGGCAAAAATATAATGAAAAGAGTACTTACATTTTTCAATTACACAGTTTCGCCCAAAATACATGACTCGGCGCGAGCGCGCCCGCCCTCGCACCGAGACATAATCAAGGGTTCAATTCATGAAAAGAGAGGAAATCGCCGCATCTACGGCGATAACTCCATGTTGGTTCATAATTAAGTAATGAAAATGAAAACAGTGTACTTACAGTTTCATTTTCAAGTCAAACAAACCATTAGTAAAACACAATATAAACAAAGCATACGACGATGAAGCGGGGTCAGAGACGATGACGAACACGTCCTTCACACCCGCGGCCGAAAGCAAAAGAGATTTGTTTACCTCCCAGTCGCGCGGCACGCGACTGTCGGACAAGCAGTTAACTACCGTATTCTCCCCTTGTTCGAAGCTTACGACCGTTCCAGCTGCCGCTAGCTACTTCCTATTGTTAAAGGACCGATGGTTTGTTTTTATTACGTATCGGAACAAAGATGAAATTATACTGTACTAATTGATACATATGTACATATTAACAGTACATAAACAACAAGAGCCACATACTTGTGCCACAATTGAACAAACATCACACATTTTACAAAACACCTTCAGCCCATTATTAAGATGAACAGTAGAGAAGAAATATGGAAATTCAAGGTTATGAGGACAACAGCAAGCTATTACATCCACTGAAGAACACACATCACGACAAGTATAAAATATGGCAGAGAGAGTAAACCTGTCATGGAAATCATAAATAGATGCAGAGTTAGGCCCAAGTACAGACAGTCCTCAGGTTACGACGGGTTCAGCTTACGACGTTCCGAGGTTAAGGCGCTTTTCAATTATATTCATCAGAAATTATTTACAGGGTTACAACGCCTAACATGCTGATCTGGCAGATGAAATATACACCAAAAATGCAAAATAATCAATATTTGAAGTTTTTTTTTTAATGAAAAATGCAATAAGAATGCAGTTTACATAGTTTTCAATGCACACAAAGCATTAAAAAAGTAAGGTTTTCTTAGGTATTTTTGACGATGTTCCAAACCGGATTACAACGATTTTCGGCTTACGACACATCTCAAGAATGGAACCCCCCGTCGTAACCCGGCGACTTGCCTTTACATGGTTTCCATGACTCAATATTTGATCAATCTGTCCTGCCAATCTTGACTTTACATAATGGAGGGAATTTGGACCCTTCAACTGTAGGATTACCCTAAAATGACAATTTGTCCAAAATTGCATTTTTTCCTAACTATACAAACCTGGAGGTCCTTTACATAGAGGTACTAGCGGCAGCTGGATAGGTCGTAGCTTTCGAACAAGGGGTTCGGTAGTTAACTGCTTGTCCGACAGGCGCGCGCGCGCGCGACTGGTAGGTAAACAAATCACTTTTGCTTTTGGCCCAAGCAAAAACTGCAGAGTGAGGGGTGGCATGAGGTGGGGCTATGTGTAAAAGGACCTCAGGTTTGTATAGTTAGGAAAAATGCAATTTTTGGACAAATTGTCATTTGTTCCGACACGGCATACAAACCTTCGGTCCTTTTACAATAGGAAGACTCACTTCTTGGTGGGTGGAATCTGAGTCTTTTGTGAACAGACTGTGTTCGCCCAACCTTGGAAGCCTCCCTGGTCGTAAGAGCGAGGAGATCCAAGCCTCTGTCCGATTGATCGGGGTGTGCACCGCAGGATCAATGGTCAGACCTCTGGACCAAGTACTAAGAGAGAGGCAAGCGTATCTCTTCGTACCAGCAAACAAGAACAAGTTCCATATTTGCAAGAGGCAACAACGTTATGGTTTGTCTCTTGTTGGCATCCACTTCCCCCCCTTGTAGGAGGAAGTGGTGGATATTCGCTCCCATCCCTAGTGAAAGGGATAGGATGGGGCTCTGTCGAGTACTCACCCGGCATCTCGTCCTTATCCAGCAAGGTGATGACCGTATCCCTCTACCCACAGGTAAGAGGGGGGGGGGGAGAAAAAGATAGGAAGAGAAGCCAGTCACTCTCTCATTCACTTATCTATTCTTACAGTCACAATACCAGGACTCGATGCTGTTCAGGGCCTGCTAGGGTCTGGGTTAGCTAGACAACGTGTTTGAGCAGCCACCACGGGTCCTAAGGAAAACGATCCAAGGACCTGTGGGCAATATCCAAAAGGTAGAAGGACGGTGCCAGTGGGCTGGTTGTACCAGACCCCTGCCTTCAGTACCTGCGCCACGGAGAAGTTCTTGTGTAACTCGAGGGAGTGTACTTCTAAGTCATCTTGGTGCTGACGAAGAGTCTTCAACACTCCGCCTGGGATGTCGAGTTTCTTCAGAAAGCGCGGTCGCGCTTTCACAGGACAAAGCAGCGTCTCCTTCGCATTGAATGCCGTGAAGTCCATTAGGGAGGGGACTGTGAAGGACTCTAACCGATCGTTCAGGAACCGATGGGTTCAGAGTCTTCGCTACGAATTCGGTACGAAATCGAGCGTCACGAATCCCCATCCCCTGGATGCTTGACTTCGCAGGCAAAGTCATGCAATTACCTCAGAGGAAAAGAAGGGAATTGTCGTATGACCTATCCCTCTTCTCGACTTCGGTGATGTCCTGTACCCATACTGGTCTATCCGTCTGCAGCGAAGTTGTTGTTCTCGGTAGTGGATAGGACACCGACACTCAATGGTGGGTGTCGATGGTATGGGTACTGTGGGACAAAGCCGTTAGACGAAGAAAAGATTGTTATGGAACAACCGAACTAAGTCCACAGCGAAGTTCGTAACAGACTTGGGCGCTCTGACAGCTGCCTACTGACTGCGTTCGGTAGGAGGCAAGTTGTCCAAGCACCCGATCAGTCACGTGACCTTCGCCTTAACAGGGTTATGCCAAGAGACTAAACAAATAATTTGTTCGTCACCGATGCCAGAATGCAAGGTGATGACTCTCTTAAGGCATGTGCCCAACAGGCGAAAGTCAATTGCCTTCTAGAGACCGAGTCCTTGATGGCAAGACATCTCATAGTATAGTTGATTCTCGGGTAAGGAGAAACAACACTATGTGACGTTGAAGACGAAGGTGTACAGAAAATGCAGACCTACGTCTTCACAGCTGAACCGAGAGAAGGATTCTCAAGATTCTGAACCTGTGCTACAAAGACTGAGAACGCTAACCGCTATTGATTGCTGTCCGGTGAGGATCGTAGTTGCAATAAAAGCGGAGCGCTTCCAGTAATGAAGACAGGGAACTACTTGCCTGAAGAACTGCTTCTCATGGGCTGAACATTTGGAAGTAGAGCTGTCAGGTCGGAGAGTAGGCGATGTCTTCTGACTCATCTGTTAATTCGGGTTCGGGGCGAGCAATGAAATTGCACACCTACGAATACGAGATATTTTGAAGACAAACTCGATGTCTGCAAAAATCATTCGCATTATCGCAGTGCGATGCAGCGGTTGACTAGTACAGACTTCTGTTACCGTGCGTAACAGAGAAAGATGAAAGAGTCCAAGAGATATCTCTGTTGAAAATTCTCGCAATGTCGAAGGCGATGAAATCGAGCGTCACAGCAGTAGATGGTCCTTCATTATTGCGAGAATCCCCGTTAATCAGAGACCTAAGTCCATGATTGTTTGGGCAAGAGACGGTACGGTTCGGTTAGTCCATCCAACCAGGGGAGAGAGAGACGTAACCCACCGTGCATCTCCGAGACCTAGCTGATACTGAGCCGCTATCAGCAGTTCAATACGCAGTAGCTCTCGGTGACTCGTCATCCTGCGTTGCCAGGTAATCCATTATTCCACGAAGGAATGCGTTCGGCTAGAACCATCGAGCATGGAAAGAATACGCTCGAGCAATTATATTTAACCGAAACGGATTTCGGTAAATACAAAGCTGATTTGGTGTTGTCATGACAATACCAAGTAATCTAAAATCGAACTGATAAACTGCTGAGGTTGCAGGCACCCCGAGTTGCAGTTCAATTAAGATACAATTCGTCTCGGTCACAAACCGTAGAGTTAACTACGGTATGCGCCTACCCCACGGACAATTCAATTGTTAAAGAATCATGTCGCGAGGGTAATATACGTAGTATATTTTGTAGGTTCTGTACCACGACCTCCATCCTAAATTCTTTTCCCCTCTGAGGAAAGAGAATAAGGATTGGAGATCGACCGCCTTCGTTCTCTAGTCAAGAGAGTGAAGGAGAAGTCTTTCCCAAAGGAAAGCTTCAATGGTGAACAGAATACCGAAGACGATAGTTCAAGCCAAACTGGAAGTTCCCGTCCGTTCTTCTCTATTCCAGGTTAAGCGCCCTACTGTGAGATACTCTTCTTTCAGCAGCGGTCTTCTTCCAAATGCTAGAAATTAACAGGAATTCGAGCATAAGCGAGGTTTCCCGATTATCGTGTATTTAACAATTATCGGGGATTCTCGTCACCTTTGGAACCGTGGTCCTCGCCTAAGTGTTTGGAGATCATAAAAAACTCGAACACTCTGAGTGCGCTAAGAATTCCGTAGAATTCTAAAAGCACTCTGCGAACCCCCCAAAACCGAATTCTCAAGACATATCGGCTGGTGGTCCTCTCGATTCCCGTAGAAATCGAGAAAGGGGCAGGATCCCTCCTCAATGACTGGGGCTTACGTCAGGTAGGACCCGAAGGTCCCCCCGGTAGCGCAGCCCCTAACGTGGGATCTTACAGAGAAATCTCTGTAGGTGGATCCCTCCCCTTTCCCTCGTAGCCGTAAGGAGAGAGGGAATGGGGGAGGAATTGGATACTGGCTCGCCTTCCCAGCGGATCTAGCAGTTGGAGAAGAAAAGGAGCAGCCATCGCCTTACGGCGATGGCCTCTCAGAGCCTGGGAAAACGTATCGTCAGGAGAAAACGTTTTCCCGAGGTAGGGTTTACGAACTCATACTGTAGTAACTGTCTGCCGCCACTGTGAACGTCGGTCTGGGTGGGGCTGATCGACACCTGACAGGAGAGAGCCGATACCGCTCCGACTCATTCCAGTCCTCGTCGAGGTCGAAACCTCAGGAGGACCGAAGGGTATTTAAATACGGTGTCCGAAGACACGTATAAACGCCTCTGTCGCAGTAGAGGAGGTGAAGTAGCTTGTTCGACCGTCCAGAACTGAGAGAGCCTTCTTGTCCGGAGAACGAGGAGACTACCTGGTTCAACACAGTCGGCAAGCTCCGATCGCGGCAGACCCACCGTCGATTTGGTTCCCTCTCGGGCCCCAAAACGACTCGAGCCGAGACGTGGCTCTGCTGGTGGAGCGGCGATCCTTCCCCGAGGTCATTGTGCTGACGAATCAGCGCCGTAACCTCGCAAAGTTCCTCTGGATCTCGGAAGTCACAGCATCTTGCAGAGTGGGACCGTTAGCCCTTCGAACAAGAGCATATTCCAAGAACCTTCCTCCTAAGAAGTGGGGGAACAGCGACAGCCCTCTCGGTCTTCCCCATCCACTTGCGCATACGTCCTGGCCGGTCCAAGAACCGTGCCTGGCACGTAGGGCGCTGTGGTGGGATCATGAGGGGTCGCACTCACGATCACTCCTCAATACCTCGCTCCTCCCGGTGTAACCCGAGGAGGTTGAAGGTATGGGAGAGGCAGACCTGACGCTCCCTCTTTGCTCGCTGGCAGAACCAGCAGGCTTTGAGGGCTGCAGGCGATCGTCAACCCCGCGGTGGCGATCGAGCTGCAGGCCTGGTCGAACCGTCTCGCTGTGAGACGGCTGGACTGAGCACAGCGGCCCCGATCTCGAGTGTCAGAAGAGCTGGTTGCTGGTTGCCGTACCCGTCGCTTTCTGTGAGAGCGACGGTCAGGCGACCTGCAGGCTCCACTGTTCACAGTGAGACCGGTGCTTGTTCCTCACGGCACGTCACGTCGCTGGTTCCAGCCGTGGCTGGCACCGCGAAACGGGAGGACCTCTTCCCAGCCTCAGCCCGTGGTCGATCGTGGACCGTCACGTCCCCTGGGTAGCCAGCTGTTCGCCCGCGAGAGTGAGAGCTGGTCTGGTGAGAGTCGCATGAGCGGCTGTCACCAGTCTTCCGCCCCGTGCCGTGAACCTGACGCTGAGCGGACTCAGAGGTCTGGTTCCTGGCTGCACGGTCGCTGGTAGGCGACCGTACACTCGGTACCGGCCATCCCGCGAACACGAGAGGCCGAGACGGACCCTGATGCAGTGGCAGAACCACTGGACACCAGGCGAGGAAGTACCGGTGTTAGCCGGTCCACCCCTCTGGTCCCCGTAGTCTTCTTCCTTGCGGAAGAAGAGACGGGCCCGCTCCCGAAGGAGCAGGAGTACCAGCGGAAGGAACCCTCCCTCCCGTCCCACCGAGGTGAGACGGGTCCCGAGAAGCTCCCGAGGGAGACTTCTTAGGAGGGAGGAGGCAACCTTCTTCTTCCTCGGCTGTGAAGCCTAGAAGTCGAAGGGGAAGAGGCGGCAGCCGACGACGATGAAGATGATGAAGACGACGACGACGACACCACCTCCTCTTCTTCGTCAGCTCCTCAGGACAGACGTAAGATCTGCTATCCAGGGCGGAGCCGGGGCTGCTGTAGCCGAAGCCAGGCAGGGCCCCGCGCACCTGTACAGACAGACCTAAGTTCTGGGGTAGTACCACACGAACAGGGACGACCGATCAGCAGGTATGGGCATCTCAGGAACAGCAGGCACAGCCAGCACAGCATCGGTAATGGGACAGCCAGCGCAGCAAAGGCAATGGACAGCCAGCGCAGCAACTGCATGGACAGTCAGCCCAAGAATCGGCAGGTACGTCAGGCAGCACCGAAACACAGGAAGTGGAGCAGTCAGCCAGCAACATCCTGGTACCGGCGGCAGGTCCAGGGGCGCGCTCTAGGGCAGCGGAAGTGTGGTCGCTGCAGCGCGGCAACCACGAGCGGCGGCGGCACGCCCCCCTCTCGGTACGGCGAACGGCACTTCACAGCGGCGTAGGCAAGACTGTTACCACGTGAGGCGAGTACACCAGGTGAGGAGGGACGTCGTCACCTGGTTGCGTGGTCACCACTCCATGGGTGACCGCGAGTAAGCCCAGACAAGAACCGCAGCCCCTGGACACTAGCACGCCCTGCAAATGGAAGGACGCCCATACCTCACCAAGGTCCACCTTCGTGGCAGTAGCACCTGCGGAAATAACAGTAGTAGCGATTAGTGGGGGGAAGTCCCCTCGCGCGGGGGGGTGAGCCCTCTCCGAACGAGTGGAAGACCCCTAATACAATTGTAACATCGGGCACCGAGCGCCCTCGAACGCTCGACGGATCGGGCGAGGAGAAGAACGCCGATAACCTCCATCCCCCCCCCCAAGGGAAGAGCCATCTGTGGGAACTGAGCGGGGGGGGGTTCTCGTTCCCACCCACCCCCGCACAGTACCCATGTACCCAACAACAATATAAGAGCCCGAGAGCAATCGTGCCATCGGTCCCGAATGCAAGGGCATAAGGATCAATTCCCTGACTGAGCGGAACTTGAACCAAATAAATATTGATGCAATCAATAAAAGGAATAAAATGAAAATGCATCTTGCAAAACTGATTCACTTCACAATGAATAAGGGCTCGTATCGACGCATTTGCGCCCTCGGTACCGAGCGCAAGGGTGAAAGGATTCATTCCTTACCTTATTGATGCAATCAACAAATATATGAAAATGAAAAGACTACTGCGCTTGCGATTTCACTTCATACAAATAAAAAGGGGAAGGATCAATTCCCGGGAATAGCGGAAACATTGATCCCATAAACAATGCAATCTCAATAAAAAATGAAAATGAAAAAAGAACTGCACTTGCGATTCACTTCATTCAAAATAAAAAAGGGGGAAGGATCAATTTCCGGGTAAGCTCGGAAACTGATCCAAAATGAGGTATTGCTACAATCAAAATATATATGAAAATGAAAAAGAATACTGTACTTGCGATTCCATTTCCATACTGAATAAGTTTCCGTGCCGAGCGCATTCGTTCGGCAACGGGCATACAGGTCAAAAAAATATAAATGAAAAGAGCACTTACTTACGATTTTCATCTACACATTCCAACCCAATATACGCTCGGAGCGAGCGCATCTCCCGCCCTCCGGCACCGAGCATACACAATACGAGGATCATTTCTGGGAAAATGAATTCCCGCACTTACGCCCTTCAGTTCCCGCACTCGGTAATCGGAGGGGCGTGGTGAAACAAGATCCTTTAATTCACAATTGAATTCAATGAAATGATTGTACTTTACAATTCAGTTTCATAGATAAATAGAAAAAGAAAAACACATCATGTCGAAAGCAACACGATGAAGCGGGCACGAGACGATGATACACGTCCACACGCCAGCAGGCCGAAAAGCAAAAGTGATTTGTTTACCTACCAGTCGCGCGCGCGCCTGTCGGACAAGCAGTTAACTACCGAACCCCTTGTTCGAAAGCTTACGACCTATCCAGCTGCCGCTAGTTAACCTTCCTATTGTAAAAGGACCGAAGGTTTGTATGCCGTGTCGGAACAACTAACCTTTCCAAAAACAGTGTCTGGCCTGACAAATGGGCAACACACTCAAAAAAACTCTTGACGTAACTTACATAAGCTCACAAGAGATTCACCACCTAACCTGACATGTGACACTCGGCTGTAGTAGTTGGACATTTTTTTTTTTTTTTTTTTTTTTTTCGTTTTTTAATCAAGTGGTCTCTTCTTTTCTGGACATCTTCCTTTTACCTAGTCTTACTTCCTCCTAATGAACACCTTAATATTCTTTGGAAGCTGAATTTCAAGTCAGTGCCACTTTGGTGGGCTTGTTCCACCTGAATAGGGTTCATCCTCTGAATATGACAATTTGTCGAAAATTGCATTTTTCCTAACTATACAAACCTGAGGTCCTTTAACAATAGGAAGTAGCTAGCGGCAGCTGGAACGGTCGTAAGCTTCGAACAATGGGGAGAACGGTAGTTTAACTGCTTGGCGCGCGACTGGGAGGTAAACAAATCACTTTTGCTTTTGGCCCATGCAAAATACGCAGAGTGAGGGGTGGCATGAGGAGGGACTATATATGTAAAGGACCTCAGGTTTGTATAGTTAGGAAAAATGCAATTTTCGACAAATTGTCATTTGTTCCGATACGTAATACAAACCATCGGTCCTTTAACAATAGGAAGACTCACTTCTTGGTGGGAGGAATCTGAGTCTTTTGATGAACAGACTGGTGTTCGTCCATCCCTGGAATGCCTCCCTGGTCGTAAGAGCGAGGGAGGGATCCAAGCCTCTGTCCGATTGATCGGGGTGTGCACCGCAGGATCAATGGTCAGACCTCTGGGCCGAGTACTAAGAGAGAGGCAAGCGTATCTCTTCGTACCAGCAAGCAAGAACTTGTTCCTGTTTGCAAGAGGCAACATAAAGTATGGGTTGTCTCAAGCTGGCATCCACTTCCTCCCCCTTGTTGAGGAAGTGGTGGATATACGCTCCTATCCCTAGTGGAAAGGGATAGGATGGGGCTCTGTTGAGTAGCTCACCTGCCATCTTGTCCTTATCCAGCAGGGTGACGACCGTGTCCCTCTAACCACAGTTAAAGGGGAAGAAAAGATGGGAAGAGGAGCCAGTCACACTCTCATTCACTCATCCATTCTTACGGTCACACCAGGACTCGATGCTGTTCAGCCTGCGAGGGTCTGGGTTCGCTACACAACGTGTTGAGCAGCCACCACGGGTCCCAAGGAAAAAGATCCAAGGACCTGTGGGCAATATCCCGAAGGTAGAAGGAAGGGCATGTGGTCTGGTTGGACCAGACCCCTGCCTTCAGTACCTGCGCCACGGAGAAGTTCTTGTCGGACAAGGCAGTAATCTCCTTCGCATCGAAGGCGGTGAAGTCCATTAGGGAGGGGATTGTGAACGACTCGAACCAATCGTCAGGGACCGAAGGGTTCTGAGTCTTCGCTACGAAGTTCGGTACGAAATCGAGCGTCACGGATCCCCATCCCCTGGATGCTTGACTTCGCAGGAGAAGTCATGCAGTTCCTCAGAGGAAAAGAAGGAAATAGTCGCATGACCTATCCCTCTTCTCTACTTCGGTGATGCCCAGTACCCATACTGGTCTGCCCGTTTGCCACGAAGTCTCTCGCATCCTCCTACCCCCATGCAGCGAAGTTCTCGGTAGTGGATAGGACACCGACACTCCCAATGGTGGGTGTCGATGGTATGGGTACTGTGACAAGCTATTAAAACGAAGTAATGATTGCTCTGTAACAACTGAACTAAGTCAACAGCGTAGTTCATAACTGACATCGGGTGCTCTGACAGCTGCCAGACTGACTGCGTTCGGTAGGAGGCAAGTTGTCCAAGCATCCGAGTAAGTCACGTGACCTTCGCCTTTAAAGGGTTATGCCGAGAGACCAAACAAATAATGTTATTTGTTTGTCACCAATGCCGGACAGCGAGGGTGATAATTCTCTTAAGGCATGTGCCCAACAGGTCGGAAAGTCAATTGCCTTCTAGAGACCGAGGTCCCCTGAAGGTACAAACATCTCACGGTTGTTGAATATCAGCTAAGGAGAAACACACTATGTAGCGTTGAAGACGAAGGTAGATATTGAATGCAACCTACGTCTTCACAGACGAATCGAGAGAAGGATTCTCAAGATTCATAACCTGTGCTTACAAATGACTGAAAACGCTAACCGCTATTTCATTGCTGTCCGGTGAGAAGTCGTAGTTGCAATGAAAGCGGGGCGTTCTTCAGTAATGAAAACACAAGGGAAAGCCGCCTGAAGAACTGCTTCTCATGGGCTGAACATTTGGCAGTAGAGCTGTCAGGTCGGAGAGTAGGCGATGTCTTCTGACACATCTTGTAATTCGGGTTGAACAATGAACAATTGTACACCTACGAATACGAGATATTTTGAAGACAAACTCAGATGTCTGCAAAATCATTCGCATTTATCGCAGTGCGATGCAGCGGGAGACTGTACAGACTCTGTTACCGTGCGGTAAACAGAAAGATGAAAGAGTCCAAGAGATATCTCTATTGAAAATTCTCGCAATGTCGAAGGCGATGGAATCTAGCGTCACAGCAGTAGATGGTCCTTCATTATTGCGAGAATCCCCATTAATCAGAGACCTAAGTCCATGATTGTTGGGCAGAGATACGGTTCGGTAGTCAATCAAACCAGGGGAGAGAG
>NC_087223.1:22163541-22180750 GCF_015104395.2 Macrobrachium nipponense | reverse complement strand
CGAAGGAGTGCGATCATCAAATACATCTCTAGGAGGCGTCGTAACCAGCTTAGCCTTCTTGATAGAAGAAGGAGCTTCCTCCGAGAAGCGCTCTCCGGGCTCGAGTCGAATGCGCGCTCTTTCCAATGCCTTTTCAGTGGCCTAGAAAGATCCGAGTCCTTCCACCCTCGTTTAGGTGAAGGAGAACTGGGACGACGAGAAACAATCTCGTAGGACGCTTCTATTTGAGCGGTCTGAGCAGACTGTAACGAAACAAAACCTGCTGAAGGGACGCCTGACCGTTGGGATTCCCCACAACCTCCGTACGACTTTCGACTTTCCTACTCCTCTGGGTATGTGAGTTTGGAAGAGGTCTAGGCCTGGGAGCATCGCAGGGACGGTCAGACGCCCCCTCCACAACACTGGGAACACTCACTTCACTTAGTAACTCACAATCACTAGCCTTACCTTGCATGGCCGCCATCTTTGTCTTCATTTTACGAAGAGTAGCCTTCAGATTGGCGATTCAGAAGCCGAATCCGAATGCAAAGCCTGTGAGGATTCAGATACATAGGGAGAATCATATTCATTAATAAAAGGAGAGTTAGACTCAGAAAAAGGCTCAATAGGCCTTGTACTCACACTCTTTTGTGCAGCCCGTCTAATCCTATCCCTCTCTAACTTCTTCAAGTAAGAAGTTAGAGGTCTTCCATTCATTAGCATCCAACTTTTCACACTCAATACAGGTGTTAGCTAAAGAACAGTCAAACCCCCTACATTTACGACATACAGTGTGAGGATCAACCGAAGCCTTCGGTATCCTCACCTTGCAGCCTACATTCACACACACTCTCACACTAACACTTGAATCAGACATTCTAATAGAAAAATCAAAGAACAAGTCCAAATCCCAGTCCACAGTAGCGAATGCCAAAACAACGATCCAGTACGTCACCAAGAAATCCAATAAAGATGATCAATAAAGTCTTGAAAAGCGAATTCCAGTCGGGAGGTAGTAACAACAAGTTGATACCGCCGGCGACAGAGAAAATATGATAGAAAACGGGGATGGTTCCTAGTCCTGCCGCCCAGGGCAGGCAGGTAGATCACCTGACCTACCGGTAGCGAGTGGCGCGAAATTTGAATTTTCTGTCGGGGATGACGGAGTCTTAGCTATGTATAATATCTGCAGGTAAGTTCATTGTATGAAAACTAACTTTTAAATAAGATTCAATCAGCAGTTTCTCATACACGCTGCTTGCAAAATGCAACTACATGCCTACCCAGTCTGTATAGGGACTATGATAAAACTGAATCAAGCTCCAATTGCAATATTATAAGAAAAACCAGCTTTGACTTGCACCACTCTGCTCTTTTGATAAAGAAAAATCCAGCAGGAAGTTGCCCTTTTCTTCCTTGCCTTGTTTATTGAGACCTGAACAAAAGTGGAAAATAAAATGTTAAGTAAGTTTCCATGACAACCTCGGTGAATAACATGTTTTATATACCAAACAAAAACTTCTTTCAGTTTTCTTCTGAAGATTGAAAAAGAAACCCACAAAATCACTGTATAACTTGTTTACTTCTAAGTGGAGTAAAATGAAATGTAAATACTTAGAAGTAACAAGTTACACAGTGATTTTGTGGGTTCTTTTTCAATCAACAGTGTTATACTAAACTTATTTCATACAGAAATCAACTTGCTCCCATTCACCATTGGCTCATTGAGTAAAACAAGTAAAAACCTCATTCTGTCATTTTAAGTGCTATGAAAATTCTTAAGACAAAAAAAAAACCAGCTGTAAATTTCCTCACAAGGTAGTTTGAAGTTACTGTTAATGCAACTTATTGCAATTTTACAACAGGCTTATGGAAAAGGATATTGGAAATAACTTTAATATTAGCAACACTAAACAAAAAGTGAAGAAATTACAGAAAAAACAAAATTCCAAACAATGAAACCTTCAACTATTCAAAATATGAATGCAGAAACGCAGGAAGATAATAAAGATGACAGAAGGAGTTTACAAGCAACACTACCTTGAGCAAGAACAATAACAAGCTGAAATACATTTTCAATAATTATCACCATACTACAGTTTTCACAAGCACAACATTTTCATGATGTTGCAGAGTTCTTTGCCTTTTAAATTCAAGTTTAACTTGGCAGTGCAATCGCCTGTGCTTGACTACACATCTCACACAAAAAAGAAAAAAAGAAATGTCACTCACATCATATATACCAACCCGATGCACGGATGCTTCATCAGACTTGCAGTTTATCTGGTTCCTTCAAAACGATCATAGTCAGGACAACAACCACTGATTATGGGTAAACTACGCTCATCCTTCGACGTGAAACATGTTTTCTTCTCAAGGACCAACCCCATACAACGTCTTCACTTGCCTTAAATAAATACTTATCAGGCATCTTGTGTAATAGCCGAGCACAAAGCTGTTCCACAAAACCTGAAATGTAACCAATAACATATAAACTTAAATACTGAATGTAAAATACACTGTTGTTTGTGATTGCATTTAGCACTTGCATTTTTTTATGTGGACTACCATGCAGAAAAACATTAAATACAACCTAAACAATATAATGAGATTTAAACTGAATAAAACTATACCTCATGCCCAAACTTATGAATTCGTTACATTTATCTATGATTATTCTAAATAAATTATGATAAATTTAACAAACAAGAGACATATTAACCTCATGGCAAATATTTCATCCTGGTTCCTTTAATACAGTAAATGGTCTTAACAACAGACAATGATAACTTGTGTGACCTTCGCTTTTTCTTCCTGAACACGACGGCATGTTTTCTTTATCCAAACTGGAACTTCCCAGCAAAAATTTCTATCTGAAAGGTTAAGTAAAAATAGATGAAATTATACTGTACTAATTGATACATATGTACATATTAACAGTACATAAACAACAAGAGCCACATACTTGTGCCACAATTGAACAAACATCACACATTTTACAAAACACCTTCAGCCCATTATTAAGATGAACAGTAGAGAAGAAAATATGGAAATTCAAGGTTATGAGGACAACAAGCAAGCTATTACATCCACTGAAGAACACACATCACGACAAGTATAAAATATGGCAGAGAGAGTAAACCTGTCATGGAAATCATAAATAGATGCAGAGTTAGGCCCAAGTACAGACAGTCCTCAGGTTACGACGGGTTCAGCTTACGACGTTCCGAGGTTAAGGCGCTTTTCAATTATATTCATCAGAAATTATTTACAGGGTTACAACGCCTAACATGCTGATCTGGCAGATGAAATATGACACCAAAAATGCAAAATAATCAATATTTGAAGGTTTTTTTTTTAATGAAAAATGCAATAAGAATGCAGTTTACATAGTTTTCAATGCACCCAAAGCATTAAAAGTAAGGTTTTCTTAGGATTTTTGACGATGTTCCGGCTTACAACGATTTTCGGCTTACGACACATCTCAAGAATGGAACCCCCCCGTCGTAACCCGGCGACTGCCTTTACAGTGTTTTCCATGACTCAATATTTGATCAATCTGTCTGCCAATCTTGACTTTACATAATGGAGGGAATTTGGACCCTTCAACTGTAGGATTACCCTAAACTAACCTTTCCAAAACAGTGTCTGGCCTGACAAATGGGCAACACCACTCAAAAACTCTTGACGTAACTTAACATAAGCTCACAAGAGATTCACCACCTAACCTGACATGTGACACTCGGCTGTAGTAGTGACATTTTTCGTTTTTAATCAAGTGGGGTCTCTTCTTTCTGTACATCTTCCTTTACCTAGTCTTACTTCCTCCTAATGAACACCTTAATATTCTTTGGAAGCTTGAATTTCAAGTCAGTGGCCACTTTGGTGGGCTTGTTCCACCTGAATAGGGTTCATCCTCTGAATAATAATAATAATAATAATAGTTTTAATAATAATAATATAGATAATACACCTATGTTAACAGCCTAACGGCACTTACTCTGGGAACAGTGCCTCCAACCAACGGTGATAATATAATCAGTGCCTTAGTATAGGCTAACCACGCAATCATGCACATAGCATAGTTGTGCCAGTATTGGTGTGTGTGTGTGTGTGTGTGTAGGAATGCTGGAAAGTGGTGGTGCAACTGTATACTCACTCACAACATATACAATTAGTGAGGTTTGCCATGGACATGTTCCTCAGCCATTCAACCATTAGCCAACCCCGCTATCATACTTAATGTAAATGATCGAGTGGCCTCCTGGCGATCACCTGAAAGTAATAGCTAGAGGTCTCGAGGTGTTGCTTCCACGGGTGCTGGCTTGTGACTGATGTCTATCCTGGGTTACAGATATAGTGTTAAAGTTATGTTTTGGGTAGGTGGTCATGTTACCATCAAGGTGGTCGCACTACCGACCAGGTGGTCACGCTACCATCCAGGTGGTTGCGCTACCCACCAGGTGGTCACGCTGCCGTCCAGGTGGTCGCGCTACTGTCCAGGTGGTCACGCTACCGTCCAGGTGGTCGCCAGGAGGCCATTCGAGCATTTACCCTACCTAATAGTAGTAGGGGAAACAACCGACTGGACTAGCTGATCCAGTTTTGACCATGTGTGGATCCACCATCCGAAAAGTACTTTAACACGTCCTGACACCGGAGATGGGCACCAGTCACAAGTCATTGGTGGTGAGAGCAACAGCTTGAGACCGCTACTATCCTTTCGAAGTAAGTATTCTCTCCAAAGTTGGAAATTAAGATCATATTTTAAGATTAAACGAGGTTAATGAATGTCTAGCCATGCGCAGTGCAAACATACCTCCATGACGCTTTCAAAAATGACAATTTGTCCAAAATTGCATTTTTCCTAACTATACAAACCATCGATCCTTTTATAATAGGAAGGTAACTAGCGGCAGCTGGACGGTCGTAAGCTTGTCCGACAGTGCGCGCACCGCGCGACTGGGAGGTGAAGAATCACTTTTGCTTTAGGCCCAGGCAAAAAATGCAGAGTGAGGGGTGGCATGAGGTGGGACTATATGTAAAGAACCTCAAGTTTGTATGGTTAGGAAAAATGATATTGTTATAATACAATAAATGTTTCATACATACTTACCTGGCAGATATATACATAGCTAAGACTCCGTCGTCCCCGACAGAAATTCAAATTTCGCGCCACTCAATACCGCCGTAGGTCAGGTGATCTACCTGCCTGCCCTGGGCGGCAGGACTAGGAACCATTCCCGTTTTCTATCATATTTTCTCTCTTCCACCTGTCTCCTGCGGGGAGGCTGGGTGGGCCATTAATCGTATATATCTGCCAGGTAAGTGTATGAAACTTTATTGTATTATAACAATATCATTTTCATACAATGAACTTACCTGTCAGATATATACATAGCTGATTGGCACCCTTTTGGTGGAGGGTCAGAGACAGCTAATATGGAATAGACAGGTAAACTAACATATGTTGTAGGTATAAAAGAAAAAACCTTGGTTCCTACCTGATAGGTGGTAGACTTCGTGGCTGTAGCCCGGTAGTCTGCATCACCTCAAGACTTTAGCGAGATATTAGATCTATGGCTAGAGTTCTTGTGGGTCTGTCGATGGGTATAAGAACCTCTTACTCGGCAGAGCCTAAAAGGACTTTGTCAATGGGTACTGGACCACTTCTATGACAACACACCTTGTGAAGGAGCATAACCAATCCCGACCACCTGATCCTAACCACCATGTTAGTATATAGAATTGCTCTGAGTTTATCCCCGAACTCATACAAACAACCCATAACTCGAAACGAAAAACTCATTTATACAAAAATTCTCAAAAAAAAAAAAAAAAATTTTAATACTCCCCTAAAAGATATCACAAGAGTTCCTTACTGAAGAACACAGTGAACTGGCCGCCAGTGCAGCACCGAGCCCTCTTTGTCAGCAGGAATCTAGAACATATCTAGTAAGAAGGTATGTACAATTTAAGGATTGGTGTTTGCTCCCGTACCCAGTATTGTATCCGCCGATACAAATGGTCCCAGAGAAAAAACATTTCTCGTAGTCACACGAACGTCTTTAAGATAGGTGAGATGCAAAAACTGAATTGCACCTCCATATGTCGTGTCAATGATTTTCTTTAATGACATATTCTTCTGAAAAGAGAGAGATGTCGCCACTGCTCTAACTTCATGGGCTTTTACTCTTAAAGCGGAAAAGAGTCGTCAGGACAGAACTTGTGAGCATCCGTAGTGACGCTCCTAATGAAGAAAGCTAATGCGTTCTTAGACATGATTCTTGTGGGGTCCTTAATCGAACACCAAAGACTTTGTCTAGAGCCTCCCATTTGTTTCTTTCTTTGTAGAAGAACTTCAAGGTTCTTACCGGGCAAAGAGACCTCTCTGTTTCTCTCCCTACTAGACTCGATAAGCCTTTGATCTCGAATCTCTTGGGCCAGGATTCGATGGATTTTCATTCTTCGCTAGAAAAAGAGTTCTAAACGAGCAAAGGCCGAGTCTTTGTTAAAGCCGACTTCATCTTCTAGGGCATGCAAGTTCGCCAACTCTTTTGGCTGTCGCCAAAGATAGGAGAAACAAGCATTTTCTTGTTATATCCCTGAACGAAGCTACGTGGGGAGGCTCAAATCTGTCAGACGAAAGGAACTTGAGAACTACGTCCAGGTTCCAGCTGGGTGGAGTTAGTTCCTTCGATTTTGTCGTTTCAAACGATCTAATCAAGTCGTGCAGATCTTTATTCTCATCGCAATGTCTAGGCCTCTGTTTCTAAATACTGCCGACAGCATGCTCCTGTATCCTTTGATTGTCAATACAGACAAATGAGAGACCTCTCTCGAGAACAAAAGGAAATCGGCGATTTCGGTTATAGAGGTACTGGAGGAGGACAACTTCTTAGACTTACACCACCTTTTGAATACCTCCCACTTCGACTGATAGAACTCGTCTAGTGGGAAGCTCTGCGGGCTCTAGCGATAGCGCTTGCAGCTTCGCGAGAAAACCCCTCGCTCTGACAAGTCTTTCGATAGTCGAAAGGCAGTCAGAGCGAGAGCGGGGAGGTTTTGATGAAACCTCTCGAAGTGTGGCTGTCTGAGAAGATCCATCCTTTTTGGAAGGGATCTTGGGAAGTCTACTGTCCACGGCCAGCACCTCTGCAAACCATCTTGTGCTGGCCAAAACGGGGCTATCAGGGTCATCCTTGTCCCGTTGGACGCTACGAAACTTTCTCAACACTTGTCCCAGGATTTTGAAAGGGGGGAAAGCGTACACGTCCACATGAGACCAGTCCAGCAGAAGGCGTCGACCACGAGAGCTCTTGGGTCTTCCACCACTGAACAAAAGACTTCCAGCCTTTTGGAAAGGAATGTGGCGAACAGATCTACGTGAGGAGTGCCCCAAAGATCCCAAAGACTCTACACACCTCTGAATGAAGAGTCCATTCTGTGTGAAGGACCTGGCTTCTCCTGCTCAGTCTGTCCGCCCTGATGTTTCTCGTCCCCTGAACAATCTTGTCAGGAGGGCGATGTTTCTTTGTGAGGCCCAAATTAGCAGATCTCTTGCTATCTCGTAAAGCGACACTGAGTGTGTTCCTCCTTGCTTCCGAATGTAGGACAGGGCTGTAGTGTTGTCCACATTCACTGTTCGTCACAAAGGGTTCGAAGAACTTTAGCGCTAAGTGAACTGCTAGAAGTTCTTTGCAATTTATGTGCCAGGACACCTGTGTTGCCTTCCAGGTGCCTGACACTTCTCTCGGTCCTAGTGTTGCTCCCCAACCCTTCTCCGATGCGTCGGAATACAACACTCGCTTGGGTTCGGAACTTCCAGAGAAATTTCCTTGTTCTCTTTTAGAGGGGACAACCACCATTGCAGGTGTGGTTTTCATCTCCATTGGAAGGAGAAAACTGTCGGAGAGAAGTCCCGTCTTCCAGTTCCAAGATCTCCTTAGGAAAAACTGAAGAGAAGATGTAGTCTTCCTAGAGGAAAGAACTGTTCAAGCGAGGAAAGGGTGCCTAGTAGGCTTAACCATTCCCTCGCCGAAGTTCGTTCTTTCCCTAAGAAGAGAGAGACTTTTTCCCAAGCCTCTCACGATTCTCTCTTGCGAAGGAAATACTCGAAAACCCCGAGAATCCATCTGAATCCCCAGATAGACCAAGTTCTGTCTGGGAATCAGCTGTGGACTTCTCGAGGTTCACGAGTAGTCCCAACGCCTATATAGGTCTAGGTCAAAGAAAGGTCCTCCAAACACTGTCTCTCTGTTCTGGCCCTGATGAGCCAATCGTCTAAATATAGAGAGATGTTGACGCTTTTGAGGTGAAGAAACCTCGCCACATTCTTCATCAGGCTTGTGAAGACCTGAGGAGCTGTGGATAGGCCGAAACACAAGGCCCTGAACTGAAAGATCCTTCCCCCCGTCATGAAACGGAGGTACTTCTTCGACGAAGGGTGAATCGGGACATGAAAATAGGCGTCCCTGGAGATCCAGCGACACCATCCAATCTCCTTGACGTAACCGCCAAGCAAGGACTGAGGCCGAAGTCTCCATAGAGAACTTCTCCTTTCGAACGAACTTGTTCAGAGCGCTGACATCTAGAACTGTCTCCAGCCCCCCGAGGCTTTCGCAACCAGGAAAAGCCGATTGTAAAACCCCGGAGAGTTTTGCTCTAGAACCAGTTCTATAGCTCTTTTGTCCCACATTTTGATTCACCATCAGACGAAGAGTATCCCTCAGTACAGGGTCCCTGTATCTGGCTGACAGTTCCCGCGGAATGGTCGTTAGGGGAGGACTGTCTTGGAAGGGGATAAGATATCCCTTCCTGATTATGGACATGGAAGAGGCGTCTGAGTTTATGAGTGACCAGGCGTCTGCAAATTCGAGAAGCCTGGCCCCCACTGGTGTTTGGAGGCTGTCTGTCTCACTTCCCTTTCTTAAAGGGACGGGAAGGAGCCTTACCTCTCCTCTCAAGACCTCTTCTCTTAGAGGTAGGTCTGGAGAGAGGCCCTCCTCGAAAGGGCTGAACCGTAGAAGTCGGTCCTTTCTTGTCAACAGAAACAAGAGGTCTCTTCTTCCTTGCAGTTTGCAGGAGAAGATCCTGAGTCGCCTTCTCAGTCAGTGATCGAGAAATGGTCCTTCACTAACTGAGAAAGAAACAGGAAGTCAGACATGGGAGCGAAAACCAGGGCTGCTCTCTGTGAGGGAGAAACCGCCTTGGTTAGGAATGAACTAAAAATACTCCTTCTTAAGGAGTACTGCTCCGAAAAGAGAGGAGATTTCTCCCGATCCGTCTTGTACCGCCTTGTCAATACAAGCAAGAATACTCAGAATGACTTCGGGGTCAAGACTATCCGAGTCATGAGTTTCTTAGACATCACCCCAAGGGACCAGTCTAGGAAATTAAACACTTCCAAAATATGGAAGAGTCCCTTGAGGAGATGATCCGTCTCCGAAATCGCCCAAGACACGCGAGGTCCATTCAAAGCGTGTCTCCTTGACGAGTCAACCAAGGTTGAAAGTCCGCTTCGGCTGCCGCTGGAAGAGAAAGGCCCATGTTCTCCCCAGTTCAGTACAAGAAACCTCTCTTGCAGAAAGTATGGCTGGAGCATACAGAAGGTGGTCCTGCCCAGATCCTTCTTAGACAACATCTATTTGTCTAAGGACTGAAGCTCTCTCTTCATAGAGATCGTAGGTCTCATCTTCAAGACCGACGAAGACTTAGGCACAATCGCCTCGAAACAGTGATCGAGGCGAAGGAGGAGCGGCAGGAGTTAAAGAATCTCCGTATTCTCGTAAAAGAAGGTCAGTCAGAACTTTATAGTTCGAGACTCCTTCTGTACCGTCACCCTCTTCTTCCGAATCTCCTTCTCCACCTTGTGGAGATCGCTGAAAAACGAGAGGCTCTTCATCCCGTTCTCTCTCTACTGGTGACAAACTCCTACTAGGAGAGGGCTCATAGAGTGAACCGACTCTCTCTCCACGTCTAAAAGAAGTCTCGCGTCTGCTTGACTTCTCGCGCCTGAACAGCTCCTCGCGCTTGTCTTGGCGCCTCGCGCTTGTCTTGCGCCTTCGCGGCTGGCTGGCTTCACACGCTTGGCTGGAGCGTGTAGCCTGGCTGGCATCTCGCGCCTGGCTGACGTCTCGCGCTTGTCTGGCGCCTCACGCCTGGCTGGCGCCTCGCGCTTGGCTGAATCCTCGCGCTTGGCTGAATCCTCGCGCTGGCTGAATCCTCACGCCTAACTGGCACCATCGCGCCTGGCTGGCGCCTCACGCCTGAGCGTATCCTGATCTAGAGCAACTCGCTCGGATAGATCCTGACGTTTGTACGACTCTTCGCGCCTGGAAGACGTCCATGTCTGGCGGAACGCTTCACGTCTGGCTGGTGAAAGAAGACGAGACTTCTTAATAGGAAGTCTAGCGTCCTTCTTTTTTGCGAGAGGATCCCTCGAAAGAACTCCAACCAAAGAGGCAATCTGCTCTTGAACTCCAAGCAATATCCTCTTGGAAGCCACCCCAGCGTCCTCTCAATAGAAGAAGCAGGAGAACTCGAAGGAGTGCGATCCTCAAATACAGCTCTAGGAGGCGTCGAAACCAGCTTAGCCTTCTTGATAGAAGAAGGAGCTTCCTCCGAGAAGCGTTCCGGGCTCGAGTCGAACGCGCGCTCTTTCCAATGCCTTTTCAGTGGCCTAGAAGATCAGAGTCCTTCCACCCTCGTTTAGGTGAAGGAGAACCGACGACGAGAAACAATCTTGTAGGACGCTTCTATTTGAGCGGTCCTGAGCAGACTGTAACAAAACAGAACCTGCTGAAGGGACGCCTGAACCGTTGGGATTCCCCACAACCTCCGTACGACTTTCGACTTTCCTACTCCTCTGGGTATGTGAGGTTTGGAAGAGGTCTAGGCCTGGGAGCATCGCAGGACGGTCAGACGCCCCCTCCACAACACTGGAAACACTCACTTCACTTTGTAAATCACAATCACTAGCCTTACCTTGCATGGCCGCCATCTTTGTCTTCATTTTACGAAGAGTAGCCTTCAGATTGGCGATTTCAGAAGCCGAATCCGAATGCAAAGCCTGTGAGGATTCAGATACATAGGAGAATCATATTCATTAACAAAAGGAGAGTTAGACTCAGAAAAAGGCTCAATAGGCCTTGTACTCACACTCTTTTGTGCAGACCCGTCTAATCCTATCCCTCTCTAACTTCTTCAAGTAAGAAGTTAGAGTCTTCCATTCATTAGCATCCAACTTTTCACACTCAATACAGGTGTTAGCCAAAGAACAGTCAAACCCCCTACATTTACGACATACAGTGTGAGGATCAACGAAGCCTTCGGTATCCTCACCTTGCAGCCTACATTCACACACACTCTCACACTAACACTTGAATCAGACATTCTATTAGAAAAATCAAAAGCAAGTCCAAATCCAGTCCACAGTAGCGAATGCCAAAACAACGTCCAGTACGTCACCAAGAAATCCAATAAAGATGATCAATAAAGTCTTGAAAAGGAAATTCCAGTCAGGAGGTAGTAACAACAATGTTGATACCACCGGCGACAGAGAAAATATGATAGAAAACGGGAATGGTTCCTAGTCCTGCCGCCCAGGGCAGGCAGGTAGATCACCTGACCTACCGGTAGCGAGTGGCGCGAAATTTGAATTTCTGTTGGGGACGACGGAGTCTTAGCTATGTATATATCTGACAGGTAAGTTCATTGTATGAAAATGCAATTTTCGACACATTGCCATTTGTTCCGGTACGTTATACAAACCATCGGTCTTTTTACAATAGGAAGACTCACTTCTTGGTGGGAGGAATCTGAGTCTTTTGAGAACAGACTGGTGTTCGCCCAACCTTGGATTGCCTCCCTGGTCATAAGAGCGAGGGAGGTATCCTAGCCTCTGCCCAATTGATTGGGGTATGTACCGCAGGATCAATGGTCAGACCTCTGGACCCAAGTAATAAGAGGGAAGCAAGCGTACCTCTTAAAACTAGCAAGCAAGAACTTGTTCCTGTTGCAAGAGGCAACATAAAGTTATGGGTTTGTCTCTTGTTGGCTTCCACTTCCCCCCCCCTTGTTGGGGGGAAGTGGAGGATATTCACTCCTATCCCTAATGAAAGGGATAGGATGGGGCTCGGTCGAGTAGCTTACCTGCATCTTAACCTTTCCAGCAGGGTGACGACCGTGTCCCTCTGCCCACAGGTAGAGGGGAGAAAAAGATGGGGAAGAGGAGCCAGTCACACTCTCATTCACTCATCCATTCTACAGTCACACCAGGCTTCGATGCTGTTCTGCCTGCTAGGGGCTGGGTTAGCTACACAACGTGTTGAGCAGCTACCACGGGTCCCAAGGAAAAAGTATCTAAGGACCTGTGGGCAATATCCTGAAGGTAGAGGAAGGTGAAGGTGGTCTGGTTGGCCCAGACACCTGCCTTCAGGACTTGCACCACGGAGAAGTTTTTGCGGAACGCAAGGGAAGGACCAATGCTTCTGACTTTGTGGGCTCTCGGACGAAGCATACGGATGTCGTCACTACCATCAGCTTCGTACGCCCTCCTGATCACCTCACGTAGCCAAAAAGAAAGCGTGTTCTTGGATACTTCTTTCTTGGTCACCCCGGTGCTAACGAAGAGGCTGAGGTGCCGAGTTCTCTTCAGTTGGCGTCGTAGCGCCCTCACAGGACATAGCAGCATCTCATCCGAAAAATTGTTGGTGAAGTCCAATAGGGAAGGGATTGTGAAAGACTCGAACCTGTCGTCAGGGATCGACGGATTCTGAGTCTTGGCTACGAAGTTCGGGACGAAATCGAGTGTCACAGATCCCATTCCCCTGGTATGTTTAACGTCGAAGGACAGACCATGAAGTTCCCCTACTCTCTTCACCGATGCCAGGGCCAGCAAGAAGAGGGTCTTGAGGGTCATATTCCTGTCTGACGACTCGTTGTGGCTCGAAGGGTCTTGGAGTCAAACTCCTAAGGACGAGAGTCACATCCCACTCAGGGGGCCAGAGTTCCCTGGGTGGGCAAGACCTTTCAAAGCTCCTCATTAGCAAGGAGATCTCGAACGAGTCCGAGATATCCACTCCACTCAGTTTCAGAACCAGGGCCAGGGCGGCTCTATATCCTTTGACTGTGGGGACGGAGAGGAGTTTTTCTCGGCGAAGAAATACGAGGAAATCCGCTACCTGCTGAAGGGTTGCTCTGAAAGGAGATAGACCCCGTCTACGACACCAACCACAGAAGATGGCCCACTTTCCCTGGTACACAGCTGCAGAGGACTGTCTGACGTGTCCAGCCATCTCTGTTGCTGCGCTGCGAGAAAAGCCTCTCGCTCGCAAGAGATGGTGGATAACATCCAGCCGTGAAGATGTAGAGACTGGACTTCTTGGTGGTACCGTTCTACGTGTGGCTGGGCGAGAAGGTTGTGCCAAGGGGGAATCTCTCTCGGTGCTTCTGCAAGCAGAGCCAGCAGGTCCGGATACCAAACGGCCTGGAGCCATTTGGGAGCCACCAGGATCATCTTGAGATTCGGGGTGGCCAGCACTCGGCTGATCACCTTGCGAATCAGGCTGAACGGGGGAAAGGCGTAGGTGAAGAGGTTGTCCCACGGGTGTTTGAGAGCGTCCTCTGCAGCTGCCCATGGGTCCGGCATAGCCGAAAAGAAAACCTGAAGTTTTCTGTTGGGTCGGGTGGCGAACAGATCCACTACTGGATGCCCCCAAAGGATGAAGAGCCTTTCTGCCACGTCCTGGTGAAGGGACCATTCGGTCCCTATCACCTGATCCCAACGGCTGAGCTTCTCAGCTACTACATTCCTCTTGCCTGGAATGCAGCGGGCTGACAGCTCTACCGAGTGAGCCACGGCCCACTCGTGCACCTGCATTGTCAACTGGTGCAACAGGAGGGACACTAGGCCCCCCTGTTTGTTGACATGTGCCACTACCGTGGTGTTGTCACACATCAACACCACCGAGTGTCCCATCAAGCGGTCCCGGAACTCTTGGAGAGCGAGGAACGCTGCCTTGAGTTCCAGGACATTGATGTGAAGGTGCTTGTCGTGATGGTCCCACACCTCCTGCAGTCAGCAACTCCTCCAGGTGTGCGCCCCATCCCTCGTTGGATGCGTCTAAGAAAACAGCAACATCTCCAGGGGGGGGAGAGAATGCGGAGAGGCACTCCTCATGAGAGGTTCCTGTCGTCGAGCCACCAGGCTAGGTCCTGCCTCACCTCCTCCGTGAGGGACACGGGAAGTACGGTGGGTCCTCTGCCTGTGACCAACTCTCCTTTAGTCTCCACTGAAGAGACTGCAGGTGAAGACGCCTGTGAGGGACTAACTTCTCGAGTGACGACAGGTGGCCGATCACGACTTGCCATTGCTGAGCTGACTGTTCCTGCCGAGACAGGAACCAGTCAGCTGCCTCCCTGAATCTGCTGATCCGCGAGTCTGCCGTGTCGATCAGCATACCCAGGTACTTCATCCTCTGCTTGGGTTCGAGATCGGACTTTTCGAAGTTCACCACGATCCCCAGATCGTGGCAGAATTCTAGAAATCGATCCCTGTCCTGTAGCAACTGCAAGTGGGAGCTTGCCAGGACTAACCAGTCGTCGAGATACCTCAGAAGACGTATCCCGGACGAGTGGGCCCAAGCAGACACCAGCGTGAAAACCTGTGGGGCGGTTGAGAGACCGAAGCAAAGTGCCCTGAATTGGTACACCGTCCCGTCGAGGATGAAGTGGAGGTACTTCTTGGAGGATTGATGGACGGGTATCTGGAAATACGCGTCCTTCAAATCCACTGAAAGCATGAAATCGTTCTCCCTGATGGAGTTGAGCACGGAACGTGCCATCTCCATCGTGAACCGAGCCTGGCGAACAAATCGGTTCAGAGGAGAGAGATCTATCACCGGGCGCCAGCCCCCCGAAGGCTTCTCCACCAGGAAAAGGCGGCTGTAGAAGCCCGGTGATTGATCCCTGATGATCTCTACAGCATGGTCTTGGTCTCCTGTCGAAGAGCTATGTCCTTTGATGTTCCAGGAACGTAGGTTTGAAGATGGACCAGGTTGGAGGTGAGGGGTGGCTGAGATTCGAAGGGAAGTAGATATCCCTCCCGAAGGACGTCTACTATCCAGGTCTCGGCACCGTAGCGCTGCCATGTTGCCCAATGGCTCGTTAGGCACCCGCCACTTCCGGCAGCAGGTGAGGGGGAACGCCGTCTCTAGCGTTTCCCGCCTCTCTTCGACTTCTTCCCTGCCCCTCCTTGTGGAAAGGAGGGCTGGGAGGGGGGCTGGTGACGACCTCCCTTGGCAGAAGTCGAAGGCAGAGTCTTTCCTTGGGGCTTAGACGGGGCAACCGTCTTAGCAGCCGAGGAAGCGCTAGCCAAACTCTTAGGCTTGGCCGCAGTTCGAGGCTGCCCAGAAGCCTTCGAAACTGCCTGGTGTACCAGGCGGTCACTGTCATCAGTGCGCCGCCTTTCCACCGCAGCGTCCACCATCTCTCCTGGGAAGAGAGAGGAGGAACTCCGTACAGGTCCGTTGCAAAGTCCGAGAGCCGCCTCACGCCCGGCCGCCCTGGATACTCGGGTAAGGACTGCGTCCCTACGCCGAAGTACCAGGTTGGCCCACAGGTTTACCGTCTGGTGGGCGAGGTAGGAAATGGCCCTACCTCCAGACTGGCAAAGTCTCCTGAAAGCCGAGTCCCCTTCCTGCGAAATACTCCCGGAGGTGGCTGCGACTTTAGACACTGTGAGGGACCACAGGTCTAGCCAGGAGACTTGCCTGGAAAGCCGCCATAGTAGTGGATTCCAGGCCTAGTGCCTCTTGCTGGGAAAAATGATATTGTTATGATACAATAAAGTTTGTTCATACTTACCTGCCAGATATATATATAGCTGTATTTTCTGAAGTCCGACAGAATTTTAAAAACTTCCCACACACGCAGTGGTCAGCCAGGTGGTTAGTACCCATTCCCGCCGCTGGGAGGCGGGTATCAGGAACCATTCCCCATTTTCTATTCATATTTTATTTCCACTGTCCCCTGAGGGAGGTGGGTGGGTACTTGCTTAGATATATATCTGCCAGGTAAGTATGAACAAACTTTATTGTATCATAACAATATCATTTTGTTCATGAAACTTACCTGTCAGATATATATATAGCTGAATCCCACCGTTGGAGGTGGGAAGGGACAGAATAGAAGGATTTTGGGAAACAAATGCATGCAGATGATTTACATCTTGGTTCACTGTAGCATAGCTGACTTTGTGATTACTGTCACCCAAGTCTGCTTCTGCTTTACTAGAGTTGCCAGCGAGGTAGAGACCTATAAAGCTGGTGCACTCCAGATGATCTGTCAACAAAGGGCGTGACCACAATGTGACTAGACCATATTGACCATACCATGAGGGCTAAGAAGTAAATAAATATATATATATAAATATATATATCACCACCTGACCAACCTAGCCAAAGTTAAGGTGTGTTAACTAAGGCTTAAGAGTTAAGAAGTTGCCGTTGTCGGCGACTCAACAACTAAATTAAGAGCTCTTCCTAACCATTTCTACAGGATAGGATGAGTGTACTTCTTTCCCCCAAGATTGTGTCTGCAGACACGTATGGGGCCCTAGCGAGCAGCAGATCTCATATGCCATCTTCACATGCTTCGCTAAAACATGGTACTCAGGATGTAGCTGAGTGCCATGCTCTGTTGAAATGCTTCCGAGGCCGCGCCTCACCTCGTGAGCATTCAGAAAAAAAGATTTCAAATCTTTGTGCAAACACAATGAAGGAGCATTTTTGAAAGAACTCCTTAACACTAAAGCCAGGGTGTTCTCGATATGGGCAAAGTCTGGTCTTTTTTCGGGAACACTGCAGATTGCCCGAATGACTTCGACTTTCTTGAGTTTTATGTAGATAAAACTTGAGAGACCCGACGGGCACAGGACTCTCTCTGGCTCCTGCCCACTAACTTGTGCCATCCTTGCTTCCAAGCTCCTGGCCCAAGGACAAAACGGGTTTCCATTCTTAGCCACAACGGAAGGCTTAGAGAGCACCGCCTTGTGTTCTCTAAAGCCAAAACTTGTGACGATGGCTTAAAATCTCACTAACCCTCTTTGTCGTATCTAGGTGGTTAGAAGAAGGCCTTCCTGATCACATGCAAGAAGTTAACAGGTAGGAGATGTTCGAATGCTTTGACATCAAGAACTTCAGACTACGTCTAAGTTCCATATAGAAAG
>NC_087223.1:22093519-22163041 GCF_015104395.2 Macrobrachium nipponense | reverse complement strand
TATTATTCCTTTTTTATTGAAATTCTAGTAGGTTTATAGTGTTATATTAATATTTTGATTATAATATAAATTATTATAAATGTATTTAATAGCACATTTATGTAAAATAATGCCGAAAAAGCGATAAATAAACGACTTACCGACCAAGCCACCGAACGAACGTATCCTCCCTTACGTCATTCTTCAATGTCGGCGACGCCGGTGACAAGAATCGACGAAATTCCCGACGCTATTTGAGTCATTTCAACGACTAACGTAACGGAACTAACATACTAAAATGACTATTTCGCGACTATTTAGAGGATTTGGGTCCTTGATAGGTCGCAGAGTAGCAAAGGAGGTTCAAATAGGCAAGACTATTATCACCAGCTCGAGGCCGAAGGAACCAGCCCTGTCAGCCGTCGGAGCTGCAAGTACGTATTAATTATTAATAATTATTGATATTATTATTAGCATTATTATAGTTTATTATTTGGTTAATCGGCAGATTTCAGGTTAATATGGTTTTGGTTGTGGTTAAAATGGTCATAAGTTTGGTTTTTGTATGACGAAATACTAGGTACCTCGGGGGAAACACCGCGTTGGATCCATCGTCATCGCGTGGATCAGCCTCATTCACCCTATATTTGATTGTTGAAACAAGAATGAAATTGCATCTTTAACCATACCATTCAAATGAGGTTGAAGTTCTTTTAACATAATGTGATATAGCCAGTAGGGTAAACAACCGCAGACGATCCATCGTCATTGCGCTGGCCAGGCCTTATTCACTCGATATTTAACTGGTGAAACAAGAATACAATTACAACTTTAAGCATACCATTCAAAACATTGAAGCTTCGTCAACATAATGTGATATATGAAAGCCCCATACGAACTAAAATAAGCATGTGATCTCTTCGTTAAATATGTTTTCAAGGCAGTTTTGAAATCCAATATGGCAGCAATCGCGTTGCTGGCCATTCTTACCAACAGACAATCCTCCATCTTTCCCAGCCTTCACAACACTCATTTGAACAATGTTACCGTATAAGGTAAACAACTGCAGATGATCCATCGTCATAGCGCTGGCCAGGCCTAATTCACTTGATAGCCTATTTAGGGTAAAACATCACAGCAGGCCAAACAGGCCACCTTACATTCAACGCTTGCCACCCTCCGAAAAAGTACATTATAACGCGTCCTGACACCGGAGATGGGCATCAGTCGCGACTTCTTGTTGGTGAGAAACGGAGCTAAAGACCTCTACTCTCCTTTCGAAGTAAGTATTTTCTCCAAAGTTAGAAATTAAGGCCAAATTTTAAGATTTAAACAGAGGTAGTGAAAAGGGTGGCTACGGCAGTGGAAATCTCACCAAAACGCTTTAGAAATTTTTACTTACAACTAAAAATGTTCGAAGATTGACGCCATCTTGATGTTTACGGAGTCGCTTATGTCAACAAACTTCCCATTTCCTGTGCTAAATCTGCACACCACTTGTACCCATAGATGCTGGGGCACTTTCATCACAACAATCGTAAACCAACCTCTTACCAGCACTTATTCAAGGGGACTACGGCATTCTTTGCGGCGTTTTGCGCTCTTCAATTGTTTATCAGTGTTGTCAATTGGTATGTGTTTACCCTCCAAACTAGGTATAAGACTTACAACAAAACAGGGGAAATAAGTGAAATTAGCGTATCTATTTGTATTATATATACGTACATATTACAGCAATTTTATCATTACTGCATTACTATGACAACTAGAATTCATCGAAACAGTTTTGTAAATGCGTCGGCGTATGTATGACGCTCCACTAGATTGACAACGATGATCCTCATTTTTCTCACGTCGTCTGCTCGTAAGTATAACATCCGAAAACATTTGTAATTTTGGGGGGTTAATTTTGGTTGCAAAAAAGGGATAATAGACATGAATTAAATAAACATTTTTGAAGTAAAGTTAAACTAAATATTGAGTAAAGTAAACAATTAAGGGAATAAAACTTTGCATCTCATAATCAGTGTTGTCGTCTGCTGCTCGTAACTGTGTTTGCAGAGTGAGTGCTTAGGAACCAGGAACACAGCGTGGTTCAAGTGCACTGTGGAGTGAATTAAGACCAAAATGTGTATATTGTTCCGACACGGCATACAAACCTTCGGTCCTTTTACAATAGGAAGGTACTAGCGGCAGCTGGATAGTCGTAAGCTTTCGAACAAGGGGTTCGGTAGATAACTGCTTGTCCGACAGGCGCGCGCGCAGCGACTGGTAGGTAAACAAATCACTTTTGCTTTCGGCCTGCTGGCGTGTGGACGTGTATCATCGCTCTCTGCCGCTTTATCGTCGTTGCTTTCGCATGGTTGTGTTTTTCTTTTTCTATTTATCTAGTGAAACTGAATTGTAAGTACAATCATTTCATATTTATTTCCATTGAATTCAATTGTGAATTAAAGGATCTTGGTTTCACCACGCCCTCCGATTACCCGAGGTGCCGGGACTGAAGGGCGTAAGTGCGGGAATTCATTTTCCCAGAAATGATCCTCGTATTGTGTATGCTCGGTGCCGAGGGCGGGAGAGCGCTCGCTCCCGAGCGTATATTTTGGTTGGAAATGTGTAGATGAAAATCGTAAGTAAGTGCTCTTTCTTTTCATTATATTTTCTTTTTTGACCTGTATGCTCGTTGCCGAGCGAATGCGCTCGGCACGGAAACTTATTCTGTATGGAAGTGGAATCGCAAGTACAGTATTCTTTTCATTTTATATATTTATTTTGATTGTAGCAATATTTTCATTTTGATCAGTTTCCGAGCTTACCCGGAAATTGATCTTTTCCCCTTTTTATTTGAATGAAGTGAAATCGCAAGTGCAGTTCTTTTTCATTTTCATATTTTATTGAGATTGCATTGTTTACTGGGATCAATGTTTCCGCTATTTACCGGGAATTGATCCTTCCCCTTTTTATTTGTATGAAGTGAAATTGCAAGCGCAGTATTCTTTTCATTTTCATATATATATTGATTGCCATCAATTCATTATGGATCAAGGTTTCCATAAACCTTGATCCATAAAGGTAAGGAATGGATCCTTTTACCCTTGCGCTCGGTACCGAGGGCGCCAAATGCGCTCGATCCGAGCCCTTATTCATTGTGAAGTGAATCGTAATGCAAGATTCTTTTTATTTATTTCTTTTTATTATTGATTGCATCAATATTTATTTGGTTCAGTTCCGCTCAGTCAGGGAATTGATCCTTATGCCCTTGCATTCGGCCGATGGCACGATTGCTCTCGGGCACCCTTATATATTGTATTGGGAACATGGGGTGCTGTGCGGGGGTGGGGGTGGGGAACGAGAACCCCCCCCCCCCCCCCACCCCGCTCCAGCGCCCAACAGATGGCCATTCCCCTTGGGGGGAGGGGGGGGGGAGCTTATCGGCGTTCTTCTCCTCGCCGATCCGTCGAGCGCGGGGGAGGGCGCTCGTGCCGATGTACAATTGTATTCAGGGTCTTCCACTCGTTCGGAGAGGGCTCACCCCCCGCGCGAGGGGACTTCCCCCCCACTAATCGCTACTACTGTTATTTCCGCAGGTGCTACTGCCACGAGGGTGGACCTTGGTTGAGGTATGGGCGTCCTTCCATTTGCAGGGCGTGCTAGTGTCCAGGGCTGCGGTTCTATGTCTGGGCCTACTGCGGTCACCCATGGAGTGGTGACCACGCTCCAGGTGACGACGTCCCTCCTCACCTGGTGTAATCACCTCACGTGGTAACAGTCTTGCCTACAGCCGCTGTGAAGTGCCGTTCGCCGTACGAGAGGGGGCGTGCCGCCGCCGCTCGTGGTTGCCGCGCTGCAGCGACCACACTTCCGCTGCCCTAGAGCTCGCCCCTGGACCTGCCGCCGGTACCAGGATGTTGCTGGCTGCTGCTCCACTTCCTGTGTTCCCGGTGCTGCCTGCCGTACCTGCCGATTCTGGGCTGACTGTCCATGCAGTTGCTGCGCTGGCTGTCCCTGCCGTTGCTGCGCTGGCTGTCCTGCCGTTGCTGCGCTGGCGGTCCTACCGATGCTGTGCTGGCTGTGCCTGCTGTTCCTGAGATGCCCATACCTGCTGATGTCGTCCCTGTTCGTGGTGGTACTACCCCAGACTTTGGTCTGTCTGTACAGGTGCGTCCGGGCCCTGTAGCTTCGGCTACAGCAGCCCCGGCTCCGCCCTGGATAGCAGATCTTACGTCTGTCCTGAGGAAGCTGACGAAGAAGAGAAGGAAGGTGTCGTCGTCGTCGTCTTCATCTTCTTCATCGTCGTCGGCTGCCGCCTCTTCCCCTTCGACTTCTAAGGCTTCACAGCCGAGGAAGAAGAAGGTTGCCTCCTCCCTCCTAAGAAGTCTCCCTCGGGAGCTTCTCGGGACCCGTCTCACCTCGGTGGGACGGGAGGGTTCCTTCCGCTGGTCCTCCTGCTCCTTCGGGAGCGTGGGGCCCGTCTCTTCTTCCGCAAGGAAGAAGACTACGGGGACCAGAGGGGTACCGGCTAACACCGGTACTTCCTCGCCTGTGTCAGTGGTTTCTGCCACTGCATCAGGGTCCGTCTCGGCCTCTCGTTCGCGGGAGGTACCGAGTGTACGGCGCCTACCAGCGACCGTGCAGCCAGGAACCAGACCTCTGAGTCCGCTCAGCGTCAGGTTCACGGCACGGGGCGGAAGACTGGTGACAGCCGCTCACGCGACTCTCACCAGACCAGCTCTCACTCTCGCGGCGAACAGCTGGCTACCCGGGGACGTGACGGTCCACGACCGGCCACGGGCTGAGGCTGGTGGGAAGAGGTCCTCCCGTTTGCCGGTGCCAGCCACGGCTGGAACCAGCGAGTGACGTGCCGTGAGGACAAGCACCGGTCTCACTGTGACAGTGGAGCCTGCAGGTCGCCTGACCGTCGCTCTCACAGAGAGCGATCGGGTATGGCAACCAGCACCAGCTCTTCTGACACTCGAGATCGGGGCCGCTGTGCTCAGTCCAGCCGTTCTCCACAGCGAGACGGTTTCGACCAGGCCTGCAGCTCGATCGCCACCACGGGTTGACGATCGCCTGCAGCCCTCCAAGCCCTGCTGGTTCTGCCAGCGAGCAACGAGGGAGCGTCAGGTCTGCCTCTCCCGTACCTTCAACCTCCTCGGGTTATTACACCGGGAGGAGCGAGGTATTGAGGAGTGATCGTGAGGGATGCGCCCCTCACGATCCCACCACGACGCCCTACGTGCCAGGCACGGTTCTTGGACCGGCCAGGACGTATGCGCAAGTGGATGGGAAAGACCGAGAGGGCTGTCGCTGTTCCCCCTTCTTAGGAGGAAGGTTCTCGGAATATTTGCTCTTGTTCGAAGGCTTAACGGTCCCACTCTGCAAGATGCTGTGACTTCCGAGATCCAGAGGAACTTTGCCGAGGTTATGGCGCTGATTCGTCAGCACAACGACCTCGGGGAAGGATCGCCGCTCCCACCAGCAGAGCCACGTCTCGGCTCGAGTCGTTTTGGGGCCCGAGAGGGAACCCAAATCGACGGTGGGTCTGCCGCGATCGGAGCTTGCCGACTGTGTTGAACCAGGTAGTCTCTCGTCTCCGGACAAGAAGGCTCTCTCGTTCTGGCCGGTCGAACAAGCTACTTCACCTCCTCTACTGCGACAGAGGCGTTTCTACGTGTCTTCGGACACCGTATTTGAATACCCCTTCGGTCCTCCGAGAGGTTTCGACCTCGACGAGGACTGGAATGAGTCGGAGGACGGTATCGGCTCTCTCCTGTCCAGGTGTCGATCAGCCCCACCAGACGACGTTCACAGTGGCGCAGATCCTTACCTACAGTATGAGTTCGTAACCCTCCTCGGGAAAACGTTTTCTCCTGACGATACGTTTTCCCAGGCTCTGTAGAGGCCATCGCCGTAAGGCGATGGCTGCTCCTTTTCTTCTCCAAACTGCTAGTTCCGCTGGGAAGGCGAGCCAGTATCCATTCCTCCCCCATTCCCTCTCTCCTTACGGCTACGTACGAGGGAAAGGGGAGGGATCCTACAGAGATTTCTCTGTAAGATCCCACGTTAGGGGCTGCGCTACCGGGGGACCTTCGGGTCCTACCTGACGTAAGCCCCGGTCGTTGAGGAGGGATCCTGCCCCTTTCTCGATTTCTACGGGAATCGAGAGGGACCACCAGCCGATATCGTTTACCGAATTCGGTGGGGGTTTTCGCAGAGTGCTTAGAATTCTACGGAATTTCTAGCGCACTCAGAGTGTTCGAGTTTTTTACGATCTCCAAACACTTAGGCGAGACCACGGTCCAAAGTGAGCGAGAATCCCCGATAATTGTTACACGATAATCGGGAACCTCGCTTATGCTCGAATTCCTGTAAATTCTAGCATTTGGAAGAAGACTGCTGCTGAAAGAAGAGTATCTCACAGTAGGCGATTAACCTGGAATAGAGAGACGAAAAGGACGGGAACTTCCAGTTTGGCTTGAACTATCGTCTTCGGTATTCTGTTCACCATTGAAGCTTTCCTTTGGGAAAGACTTCTCCTTCACTTCCTCTTGACTAGAGAACGAGGCGGTCGATCTCCATCCAATCCTTATTCTCATTCCTCGAGGGGAAAAGAATTTAGGATGGAGGTCGTTGTACAGAACCTACAAATATACTACGTATATTACCCTCGCGGACCTGATTCTTGTAACAGTTGAATTGTCCGGGGGGTAGGCGCATACCGTAGTTAACTCTACGGTTTGTGACCGAGACGAATTGTATCTTAATTGAAACTGCAACTCGGGGTTGCCTGCAACCTCCCAGCAGTTATCAGTTTCGATTTTAGATACTTGGTATTGTCATGACAACACCAAATCAGCTTTTGTATTTACCGAAATCCGTTTCGTTTAAATATAATTGCTCGAGCGTATTCTTTATGCTCGATGGTTCTAGCCGAACGCATTCCTTCGTGGAATAATGGATTAACTGGCAACTCAGGATGACGAGTCAGAGAGCTACTGCGTATTGAACTGCCTGATAGCGGCTCAGTATCAGCTAGGTCTCGAGATGCACGGTCGGTTACGTCTCTCTCTCCCCTGGTTTGATTGACTACCGAACCGTATCTCTGCCCAACAATCATGGACTTAGGTCTCTGATTAACGGGGATTCTCGCAATAATGAAGGACCATCTACTGCTGTGACGCTCGATTTCATCGCCTTCGACATTGCGAGAATTTTCAACAGAGATATCTCTTGGACTCTTTCATCTTTCTGTTTACCGCACGGTAACAGAAGTCTGTACTAGTCAACCGCTGCATCGCACCGCGATAATGCGAATGATTTTTTGCAGACATCTGAGTTTGTCTTCAAAATATCTCGTATTCGTAGGTGTACAATTATTCATTGCTCGCCCCGAATTAACAGATATGTCAGAAGACATCGCCTACTCTCCGACCTGACAGCTCTACTTCCAAATGTTCAGCCCATGAGAAGCAGTTCTTCAGGCAGTATTTCCCTGTCTTCATTACTGAAAGCGCTCCACTTTTATTGCAACTACGATCCTCACCGGACAGCAATGAATAGCGGTTAGCGTTCTCAGTCTTTGTAGCACAAAGGTTCAGAATCTTGAGAATCCTTCTCTCGGTTCAGCTGCGAAGACGTAGGTTTTGCATTTTTCTGTACACCTTCGTCTTCACGACACATAGTGTTGTTTCTCCTTAGCCGAGAATCAAACTATACTATGAGATATCTTGCCATCAAGGACCTCGGTCTCTAGAAGGCAATTGACTTTCGCCTGTTGGGCACATGCCTTAAGAGAGTCATCACCTTGCCTTCTGGCATCGGTGACGAACAAATTATTTGTTTAGTCTCTTGGCAGAACCCTTTTAAGGCGAAGGTCACGTGACTTGCTCGGGTGCTTGGACAACTTGCCTCCTACCGAACGCAGTCAGTCGGCAGCTGTCAGAGCGCCAAGTCTGTTACGAACTTCGCTGTGGACTTAGTTCGGTTGTTCCATAACAATCTTTTCTTCGTCCTAACGGCTTTTGTCACAGTACCCATACCATCGACACCCACCATTGAGTGTCGGTGTCCTATTCACTACCGAGAACACAACTTCGCTGCAGACGGATAGACCAGTATGGGTACAGGACATCACCGAAGTCGAGAAGAGGGATAGGTCATACGACCATTCCCTTCTTTTCCTCTGAGGTAATTGCAGACTTTTCCTGCGAAGTCAAGCATCCAGGGGATGCGGGATTCGTGACGCTCGATTTGTCGTACCGAATTCGTAGCGAAGGACTCTGAACCCTTCGTTCCTGACGATCGGTTAGAGTCCTTCACAATCCCCTCCCTAATGGACTTCACCGCCTTCGATGCGAAGGAGATGCTGCTTTGTCCTGTGAAAGCGCGACCGCGCTTTCTGAAGAAACTCGACATCCCAGGATGAGTGTTGAAGACTCTTCGTCAGCACCAAGATGACCTAGAAGTACACTCCCTCGAGTACACAAGAACTTCTCCATGGCGCAGGTACTGAAGGCAGGGGTCTGGTACAACCAGACCACCGGCACCTCCTTCTACCTTTGGATATTGCCGACAGGTACCTTGGATCGTTTTCCTTAGGACCCGTGGTCGGATGCTCAACACGTTGTCTTTTAGCTAACCCAGACCCTAGCAGGCTGAACAGCAGCGAGTCCTGGCTGTGACTTGTAAAGAATAGATAAGTGAATGAGAGAGTGACTGGCTTCTCTTCCTATCTTTTCTTTTTCTCCCCCTCTACTGTGGGTAGAGGGATACGGTCATCACCTTGCTGGATAAGGACGAGATGCCGGTGAGCTACTCGACAGAGCCCCATCCTATCCCTTTCACTAGGGATGGGAGCGAATATCCACCACTTCTCCTACAAGGGGGGGGAAGTGGATGCCAACAAGAGACAAACCATAACTTTATGTTGCCTCTTGCAAATAGGAACTTGTTCTTGTTTGCTGGTACGAAGAGATACGCTTGCCTCTCTCTTAGTACTTGGTCCAGAGGTCTGACCATTGATCCTGCGGTGCACACCCCGATCAATCGGACAGAGGCTTGGATCCCTCCCTCGCTCTTACGACCAGGGAGGCATTCCAAGGTTGGCGCAACACCAGTCTGTTCACAAAAGACTCAGATTCCTCCCACCAAGAAGTGAGTCTTCCTATTGTAAAAGGACGAAGGTTTGTATGCCGTGTCGGAACAAATGACAATTTGTCCAAAATTGCATTTTTCCTAACTATACAAACCTGAGGTCCTTTTACATATAGCCCCCCACCTCATGCCACCCCTCACTCTGCAGTTTTTGCTTGGGCCAAAAGCAAAAGTGATTTGTTTACCTACCAGTCGCGCGCGCGCGCCTGTCGGACAAGCAGTTTAACTACGAACCCCTTGTTCGAAAGCTTACGACCTATCCAGCTGCCGCTAGTACCTTCCTATTGTAAAGGACCTCAGGTTTGTATAGTTAGGAAAAATGCAATTTTGGACAAATTGTCATATTACAATCAAATAAGCACTGTGGAGTTTCAGTTGTGATGGCAGTAAGGATAAAAACCACCGATTACAAGGTAAGAATGAATTCAGTTCCAACCATAACCCCGGGAATAACAAGTTTCATACTTTCACTAATATAGGCAACAAAATGTTGTTTTATTGTGCTGATTACAACTGCAATCTTGAGTAAGATCAATAAACGTTACATATATATGCTAACATTGTTCAAATGAGTGCTGGAAGGCTGGGGAAAGATGGTGGCCGTCACTGATGAGAACCGTCCATGCAAAACGTAGCCGCCATATTGGATTTCAAAACTGCCTTGAAAACATATTTTACGAAGAGCTCACATGCTTATTTTAGTTCGTATGGGGCTTTCATATATCACATTATGTTGACGAAACTTCAGTCTTTTAAATGGTATGCTTAGAGTTGCAATTGTATTCTTGTTTCACCAATTAAATATCGAGTGAATAAGACCCATCCACCGTGATGAGGGTTGGCCTGCCGTGGTGTTCTACCCTAATTGGTAAAACAAGAATACAATTACAACTTCAAGCATACCATTCAAAAGATTGAAGTTTTGTTAACATAATGTGATATATGAAACGCGCCATACAAACTAAAATAAGTATGTGAGCTCTTCGTAAAATTTTTCAAGGCAGTTTTGAAATCCAATAAGGCAGCAATCGTGTGGCTTGGCCATTCTAACCACAGACAAAATCCACCATCTTTCCCAGCCTTCCCAGCACTCATTTGAACAATGTTAGCGTATTGTATATCTAACGTTTATTGATCTTACTCAAGATTGCAGTTGTAATCAGCACAATAAAACAACAATTTGTTGCCTATATTAGTGAAAGTATGAAACTTTTTATTCCCGGGGTCATGGTTTGAACTGAATTCATTTTACCTTGTAATCGGTGGTTTTTATCCTTATTGCCATCACAACTGAAACTCACAGTGCTTAGGGCGGTAAAAAAAAACCGCATGGTACAGGGGTGGACCATGTACGATCAATGTGTACAACCCCTAAAAAAGTACATTATATCGCGTCCTGACATCGGAGATGGGCATCAGACGCAACTTGTTGTTGGTGAGAAACGGAGCTAAAGACCTCTACTCCAGTGTCAGGAACGTGTTATAATGTACTTTTCTTGGGGGTTTTGTACACATTGATCGTATATGGTCCACCCCTGTACCATGCGGTTTTTTACCCTATTGGTCTTAATTCAAATCCACATTGCACTTGAACCACGTTGCTGTTCCTGGTTCCTAAGCACTCACTCCGCAAACACAGTTACGAGCAGCAGACGACTTCACTCTTTATGAGGTGCAAAGCTTTAATCCCTTAATTGTTTACTTTACTCTTTATTTAGTTTAACTTTACTTTAAAATTTTTATTTAATTCATGTCTATTATCCCTTTTTTTTGCAACCAAATTAACTTGAAATTAACTCCGAAAAATTACAGATATTTCTGAAGTAACGAGCAGACGACGGCAAAAAGACTCATCGTTGCAATCTAGTGGAGCTTCACACATTCGCCGATGCATTTACAAACTTTTCCATGAATTCTAGTTGTCATAGTAAAGCAGTAATGATAAAATTGCCGTAATATGTATATATACTACAAATAGACTGGCTAATTCCACTTTTGTTCCGACACGGCATACAAACCTTCGGTCCTTTTACAATAGGAAGGTACTAGCGGCAGCTGGATAGGTCGTAAGCTTTCGAACAAGGGGTTCGGTAGTTAACTGCTTGTCCGACAGGCGTGCACGCGCGACTGGGAGGTAAACAAACCACTTTTGCTTTCGGCCTGCTGGCGTGTAGACGTGTATCATCGCTCTCTGCCCGCTTCATCGTCGTTGCTTTCGCATGGTTGTGTTTTTCTTTTTCTATTTATCTAGTGAAACTGAATTGTAAGTACAATCATTTCATATTTATTTCCATTGAATTCAATTGTGAATTAAAGGATCTTGGTTTCTCCACGCCCTCCGATTACCCCGGAGTGCCGGGACTGAAGGGCGTAAGTGCGGGAATTCATTTTCCCAGAAATGATCCTCGTATTGTGTATGCTCGGTGCCAGAGGGGCGGGCTGGGAGAGCGCTCGCTCCGAGAGTATATTTTGGTTTGGAAATGTGTAGATGAAAAAATCGTAAGTAAGTGCTCTTTTCATTTATTTTTTTTTTGACCTGTATGCTCGTTGCCGAGCGAATGTGCTCGGCACGAAAACTTATTCTGTATGGAAGTGGAATCGCAAGTACAGTATTTTCTTTTTCATTTTCATATATTTTATTTTGATTGTAGCAAAACTCATTTTGGATCAGTTTCCGCTCTTATCTGGAAATTGATCCTTTCCCCTTTTTATTTGAATGAAGTGAAATCGCAAGTGCAGTTCTTTTTCATTTTCATATTTTATTGAGATTGCATTATTTACTTGGATCAATGTTTCCGCTATTTCCCGGGAATTGATCCTTCCCCTTTTTATTTTGTATGAAGTGAAATCGCAAGCGCAGTATTCTTTTTCATTTTCATAATATTTTTGATTTTTATTGCATTAGTTCATTATGGATCAAGGTTTCCGTTCATAATCGGGAATGGATCCTTTTACCCTTGCACTCTGGTACCGAGGGCGCAAATGCGCTCGATCCGAGCCCTTATTCATTGTGAAGTGAATCGTAATGCAAGATTCTTTTTCATTTTATTCCTTTTATTATTGATTGCATCAATATTTATTTGGTTCAAGTTCCGCTCAGTAGGGGAATTGATCCTTATGCCCTTGCATTCGGTGCCGAGGGCACGATTGCTCTCGGGCTCTTATTATTATTGTTGGGTACATGGGTGCTGTGCGGGGGTGGGGAAACGAGAACCCCCCCCCCCCCGCTCAGCTCCCACAGATGGCCCTTTCCCTTCGGGGGGGAGGTTATCTGAGTTCTTCTCCTCGCCCGATCCGTCAGCGCGGGGGAGGGCGCTCGGTGCCCGATGTACAATTGTATTCGGGGTCTTCCGCTCGTTTGGTGCGGGGCTCACCCCCCCGCGCGAGGGGCTTCTTCCCCCCCACTAATCACTACTACTGTTATTTCCGCAGGTGCTATTGCCACGAGGGTGGACCTTGGTGAGGTATGGGCGTCCTTTCCATTTGCAGGGCGTGCTAGTGTCCAGGGCTGCGGTTCTATGTCTGGGCCTACTGCGGTCACCCATGAAGTGGTGACCACGCTCCATGGTGACGACGTTCCTCCTCACCTGGTGTACTCGCCTCACGTGGTAACAGTCTTGCCTACAGCCGCCGTGAAGTGCCGTTCGCCGTACCGAGAGGGGGGCGTGCTGCCACCGCTCGTGGTTGCCGCGCTGCCGCGACCACACTTCCGCTGCCCTAGAGCTCGCCCCTGGACCTGCCGCCGGTACCAGGATGTTGCTGGCTGCTGCTCCACTTCCTGTGTTTCCGGTGCTGCCTGCCGTACCTGCCGTACCTGCCGATTCTGGGCTGACTGTCCATGGCAGTTTGCTGCGCTGGCTTTCCCGTGCCGTTGCCTTGCACTGGCTGTCCCTGCCGTTGCTCTGGCGCTGGGCTTGTCCCATGCCGTTGGCTGGGCCTCGCTGAGCGGCTGTCCCCTGCCGTTGCTCTGTCTGGCTGTGCCTGCTGTTTCCTGACATTGCCCATGACCTGCTGACGTCGTCCCTGTTTTCGTTAGGTGGTACTTACGCCCCAGACTTTGGTCTGTCTGTACAAAGGTGCGTCCGGGCCCCTGTGGCTTCGGCTACGCAGCAGCGGCTCCGCCCTGAATAGCAGATCTTACGTCTGTCCTGAGGAAGCTGACGAAGAAGAGGAGGAAGGTGTCGTAGTCGTCGTCTTCATCTTCTTCATCGTCGTCGGCTGCCGCCTCTTCCCCTTCGACTTCTAAGGCTTTACAGCCGAGGAAGAAGAAGGTTGCCTCTTCCCTCCTAAGAAGTCTCCCTCGGGAGCTTCTCGGGACCCGTCCTCACCTCGGTGGGACGGGAGGGTTCCTTCCGCTGGTCCTCCTGCTCCTTCGGGAGCGGGGCCCGTCTCTTCTTCCGCAAAGGAAGAAGACTACGGGACCAGAGGGGTACCGGCTAACACTGGTACTCCTCGCCTGGTGTCAGTGGTTCTGCCACGGCATCAGGGTCCGTCTGGCCTCTCTCGTTCGCGGGAGGTACCGAGTGTACGGTCCGCCTACCAGCGACCGTGCAGCCAGGAACCAGACCTCTGAGCAACCCGCTCAGCGGTTCAGGTTCACGGCACGGGGCGGAAGACTGGTGACAGCCACATCACGCGACTCTCACCGACCAGCTCTCGCTCTCGCGGCGACCAGCTGGCTACCCGGGGACGTGACGGTCCACGACCGGCCACGGGCTGAGGCTGGGAAGAGGTCCCCCCGTTCGCCGGTGCCAGCCACGGCTGGAACCAGCGACGTGACGTGCCGTGAGGACAAGCACCGGTCTCACTGTGACAGTGGAGCCTGCAGGTCGCTGACCGTCGCTCTCACAGAGAGCGATCGGTACGGCAACCAGCACCAGCTCTTCTGACACTCGAGATCGGGGCCGCTGTGCTCAGTCCAGCCGTTCTCCACAGCGAGACGGTTCGACCAGGCCTGCAGCTCGATCGCCACCGCGGGTTGACGATCGCCTGCAGCCCTCCAAGCCTGCTGGGTCTGCCAGCGAGCGAGGAGGGAGCGTCAGGTCTGCCTCTCCCGTACCTTCAACCTCCTCGGGTTACACCGGGAGGAGCGAGGTATTGAGGAGTGATCGTGAGGGGTGCGCCCCTCATGATCCCACCACGACGCCCTACGTGCCAGGCACGGTTCTTGGACCGGCCAGGACGTATGCGCAAGTGGATGGAGAAGACCGAGAGGGCTGTCGCTGTTTCCCCCTTCTTAGGAGGAAGGTTCTCGGAATATGCTCTTGTTCGAAGGGCTTAACGGTCCTACTCTGCAAGATGCTGTGGACTTCCGAGATCCAGAGAAACTTTGCCGAGGTTATGGTGCTGATTCGTCGCACAACGACCTCAGGGAAGGATCGCCGCTCCCACCAGCAGAGCCACGTCTCGGCTCGAGTCGTTTTGGGGCCCGAGAGGGAACCCAAATCGACGGTGGGTCTGCCGCGATCGGAGCTTGCCGACTGTGTTGAACCAGGTAGTCTCTCGTCTCCAGGACAGAAGGCGCTCTCAGTTCTGGCCGGTCGAACAAGCTACTTCCACCTCCTCTACTGCGACAGAGGCGTTTTTACGTGTCTTCGGACACCGTATTTGAATACCCCTTCGGTCCTCCTGAGAGGTTTCGACCTCGACGAGGACTGAAATGAGTCGGAGGACGGTATCGGCTCTCTCCTGTCAGGTGTCGATCAGCCCCACCCAGACGACGTTCACAGTGGCGGCAGACCCTTACCTACAGTATGAGTCGTAACCCTCCTCGGGAAAACGTTTTCTCCTGACGATACGTTTTTCCCATTACGGCGATGGCTGCTCCTTTTTCTTCTCCAACTGCTAGTTCCGCTGGGAAGGCGAGCCAGTATCCATTCCTCCCCCATTCCCTCTCTCCTTACGGCTACGAGGGAAAGGGGAGGGATCCTACAGAGATTTCTCTGTAAGATCCCACGTTAGGGGCTGCGCTACCGGGGGGACCTTCGGGTCCTACCTGACGTAAGCCCCGGTCGTTGAGGAGGGATCCTGCCCCTTTCTCAATTTCTACGGGAATCGAGAGGACCACCAGCCGATATCGTTTGACGAATTCGGTGGGGTTTCGCAGAGTGCTTAGAATTCTACGGAATTTCTAGCGCACTCAGAGTGTTCGAGTTTTTTTTTTTTTTTTTTTTTTTTTTTTTTACGATCTCCAAACACTGAGGCGAGACCACGGTCCAAAGTGAGCGAGAATCCCCGATAATTGTTACACGATAATCGGGAACCTCGCTTTATGCTCGAATTCCTGTAATTTCTAGCATTTGGAAGAAGACTGCTGCTGAAGAGAGTATCTCACAGTAGGCGATTAACCTGGAATAGAGAAGAACGGACGGGAACTTCCAGTTTGGCTTGAACTATCGTCTTCGGTATTCTGTTCACCATTGAAGCTTTCCTTTGGGAAAGACTTCTCCTTCACTCTCTTGACTAGAGAACGAAGGCGGTCGATCTCCAATCCTTATTCTCATTTAGGATGGAGGTCGTTGTACAGAACCTACAAATATACTACGTATATTACCCTCGCGACATGATTCTTTTAACAGTTGAATTGTCCGGGGGGTAGGCGCATACCGTAGTTAACTCTACGGTTTGTGACCGAGACAAATTGTATCTTAATTGAACTGCAAACTCGGGGTTGCCTGCAACCTCCCCAGCAGTTATCAGTTTTGATTTTAGATACTTGGTATTGTCATGACAACACCAAATCAGCTTTTGTATTTACTGAAATCCGTTTCGTTTAAATATAATTGCTCGAGCGTATTCTTTATGCTCGATGGTTCTAGCCGAACGCATTCCTTCGTGGAATAATGGATTACCTGGCAACTCAGGATGACGAGTCACCGAGAGCTACTGCGTATTGAACTGCCTGATAGCGGCTCAGTCAGCTAGTCTCGGAGATGCACGGTCGGTTACGTCTCTCTCTCCCCTGGTTTGATTGACTACCGAACCGTATCTCTGCCCAACAATCATGGACTTAGGTCTCTGATTAACGGGATTCTCGCAATAATGAAGGACCATCTACTGCTGTGACGCTCGATTTCATCGCCTTCGACATTGCGAGAATTTTCAACAGAGATATCTCTTGGACTCTTTCATCTTTCTGTTTACCGCACGGTAACAGAAGTCTGTACTAGTCACCCGCTGCATCGCACCGCGATAATGCGAATGATTTTTGCAGACATCTGAGTTTGTCTTCAAAATATCTCGTATTCGTAGGTGTGCAATTATTCATTGTTCGCCCCGAATTAACAGATGTGTCAGAAGACATCGCCTACTCTCCGACCTGACAGCTCTACTTCCAAATGTTCAGCCCATGAGAAGCAGTTCTTCAGGCAGTATTCCCCTGTGTCTTCATTACTGAAAAGCGCTCCGCTTTCATTACAACTACGATCCTCACCGGACAGCAATGAATAGCGGTTAGCGTTCTCAGTGTTTGTAGCACAGGTTCAGAATCTTGAGAATCCTTCTCTCGGTTCAGCTGCGAAGACGTAGTTGGTTGCATTTTTCTGTACACCTTCGTCTTCAACGACACATAGTGTTGTTTCTCCTTAGCCGAGAATCAACTATACTATGAGATATCTTGCCATCAGGGACCTCGGTCTCTAGAAGGCAATTGATTTTCGCCGTTTGGCACATGCCTTAAGAGAGTCATCACCTTGCCTTCTTGGCATCGGTGACGAACAAATTATTTGTTTAGTCTCTTGGCATAACCCTTTTAAGGCGAAGGTCACGTGACTTGCTCGGGTGTGCTTAGACACTTGCTCCTACCGAACGCAGTCAGTCGGCAGCTGTCAGAGCGCCCAAGTCTGTTACGACTTCGCTGTGGACTTAGTTCGGTTGTTCCATAACAGTCTTTTCTTCGTCCTAACGGCTTGTCACAGTACCCATACCATCGACACCCACCATTGAGTGTCGGTGTCCTATCCACTACCGAGAAGAACAACTTCGCTGCAACCGGAATAGACCAGTATGGGTACAGGACATCACCGAAGTCGAGAAGAGTGGATAGGTCATACGACCATTCCCTTCTTTTCCTCTGAGGTAATTGCATGACTTTTTCCTGCGAAGTCAAGCATCCGGGGAGGGGGATGGGATTCGTGACGCTCGATTTCGTACCGAATTCGTAGCGAAGACTCTGAACCCTTCGGTTCCTGACGATCGGTTAGAGTCCTTCACAATCCCCTCCCTAATGGACTTCACCGCCTTCGATGCGAAGGAGATGCTGCTTTGTCCTGTGAAAGCGTGACCCGCGCTTTCTGAAGAAACTCGACATCCCAGGCTGAGTGTTGAAGACTCTTCGTCAGCACCAAGATGACCTAGAAGTACACTCCCTCGAGTTACACAAGAACTTCTCCGTGGCGCAGGTACTGAAGGCAGGGTCTGGTACAACCAGACCACTGGCACCGGGTCTTCTATACCTTTTGGATATTGCCCACAGGTCCTTGGATCGTTTTCCTTGGGACCCGTGGTGGCTGCTCAACACGTTGTGTAGCTAACCCAGACCCTAGCAGGCTGAACAGCATCGAGTCCTGGTGTGACTGTAAGAATAGATAAGTGAATGAGAGAGTGACTGGCTTCTCTTCCTATCTTTTTCTCCCCCTCTACCTGTGGGTAGAGGGATACGGTCATCACCTTGCTGGATAAGGACGAGATGCCGGTGAGCTACTCGACAGAGCCCCATCCTATCCCTTTACATAGGGATGGGTGCGAATATCCACCACTTTCCTCCTACAAGGGGGGGGGAAGTGGATGCCAACAAGAGACAAACCATAACTTTATGTTGCCTCTTGCAAATAGGAACTTGTTCTTGTTTGCTGGTACGAAGAGATACGCTTGCCTCTCTCTTAGTACTTGGTCCAGAGGTCTGACCATTGATCCTGCGGTGCACACCCCGATCAATCGACAGAGGCTTGGATCCCTCCCTCGCTCTTACGACCAGGGAGGCATTCCAAGGTTGGGCGAACACCAGTCTGTTCACAAAAGACTCAGATTCCTTCCCCCACCAAGAAGTGAGTCTTCCTATTGTAAAAGGACCGAAGGTTTGTATGCCGTGTCGGAACAAATGACAATTTGTCCAAAATTGCATTTTTCCTAACTATACAAACCGAGGTCCTTTTACACATAGTACCACCTCATGCCACCCCTCACTCTGCAGTTTTTGCTTGGGCCAAAAGCAAAAGTGATTTGTTTACCTCCCAGTCGCGCGCACGCGCGCCTGTCGGACAAGCAGTTAACTACCGAACCCCTTGTTCGAAAGCTTACGACCTATCCAGCTGCCCGCTAGTACCTTCCTATTGTAAAAGGACCTCAGGTTTGTATAGTTAGGAAAATGCAATTTTGGACAAATTGTCATATTTCCCCTGTTTTGTGTAAGTCTTATACCCAGTTTTGGAGGGTAAGCACATACCAATTGACAACGCTGATAACAATTGAAGAGCGCAAAAACGCCGCAAAGAATGCCGTAGTCCCCTTGAATAAGTATGAATATGTACTGGTTAGAGGTCGGGTTTACGATTGTTGTGATGAAAGTTCCCTATGCATCTATGGGTAACAAGTGTGTGTGCGGATTTAGAACAAGAAATGGAAGTTTTTTACATAAGCGACTCCGCAAACATCGAGATGGCATCAATCTTTGAAATATTTGGAGTTTGTAAGTAAAAACTTCGAAAGCGTTTTGGGTAGTGTGCACTGTGTCGGCCACACTTTTCATTACCCTCTGTTTAAATCTTAAATTGTTCCGGTACGTTTATTACAAACCATCGGTCCTTTACACAGGAAGGTAACTAGGGCAAGCTGGAACGGTCGTAAGCTTTCGAACAAGGGAGTTTCGGTAGTTACTGCTTGTCCGAAAGTGCACGCGCAATCGCGACTGGGAGGTGAAGAACCGACTTTTGCTTTCGGCCGTGTTCAACCATCGCTCTCTGCCTGCTTCATCGTCGTACGCTTTGCTTTATGTGGATTGTTTTTCTCCAACTTGGTTTGTTTGTGGTGAAAGTGAAATTGTAAGTACATTTTTCATTTCATTACTGATTTAATTTTGGATCAACCCTCAATGGTAGCTATCCCCCCCCCCCCCCCCCCCCCACCCCCCCCCCCCCCCCCCCCCCCCCCCCATCATCCGTAGAGTGTGCCCAGGAGTGAAGGGCCGCAAGTGTGGGGTGTTTTGCTCGTTTCCTGAGGTTGATCCGCCGTGTAATATTTGTAATCATTGGTCGGAGGTGCAGTGGGTGCTGTACAAGGGCAGGAAGAAGCGAAGGCTGCCAAGGAGTCGTCAGAAAGCTCCCGCGACCTCCCTTGGTACCGATACTACGTCTTCTTTCCTGCCCCCCGCTCAGCTCCCGCGTATGGCTCCTTTATTTTCCTTCGGGGGGGGTTTCGAGGTCCTTCTCTTCACCCGATCCATCGAGCGTGGAGGAGGGCGCTTGTTACCCCGACGTACAGCTGTATTCGGGGTCTTCCGTTCGCTCGGGGTGGGGTCCCCCCCCCCCAAACGAGGGGGAACCCCTCCTGTGTACCCGACTGTTGCTTCCTCAGGTGCTTCAGCTGTGGGGGACAACCTTGGACAGATGTGGGTGTCGTTGGACTGCAGGGCGTGCCAAGTATCCAGGGGCTGCTCCAGCATCTGGCAGAGTCTAAACCGGTCACTCATGGAGCGATGACCACCACTACCACCACGATCTCGACCCCACAGGGTATTGCCGCCCCTCCTCACTTGGTTTATACCCCCGCCCCCATGTGATGTCGGTGACACCTACGGCCTCCGTGCAGGGGCCGATTGCTGCCGTACCGAGGAGGGCGTGCCGCCGCCGCGGGTTCTTCGTGCTGCCTACCCCTGACTTCCACTGCCCAAAGCACTCGCCCCTGGACCTGCCGCTGGTACCCAGGATGTCGCTAGCTCCTGCCCGCCCCGTCTCCTGGAGTGCCTACGCTGCCTGCCGTACCGTACCTGCTGTACCTGCTGTACCTGCCGCTGCTGCTGTTCCTACTGTTCCTGCTGTTCCCGCACCTCTGCCGTCGCCGTCCCAGCCCGTGGTGTTGCTGCCCCAGATGCTGGTCCATCCGGACAGGTGCAGCCGGGCCCTGTTTGCGTCAGCAACAGCAGCCCTGGCTCCATCCTGGATGGTGGACTTGATGTCTGTCCTGAGGGAGCTGACGAAGAAGAAGAGGAAGGTGTAGTCGTCATCTTTGTCATCTTCGTCGTCTTCTTCGTCGCCTGCTGCCGCCTCTCCCTCTTCGACTTCCAAGGCTTCCAAGCCGAGGAAGAAGAAGGGCTGCCGTCCTCCCCCCCTAAGAAGGCTCCCTCGGGAACTTCTAGGGCCCGTCCCACCGGATCCACTGGTCCTCCTGCTCCTTCGGGAACGGGGCCCATCTCTCCTTCCGCAAGGATGAAGAAGACGGGGACCAGAGGAGTACCGGCTAACACCAGTACTTCCTTGCCTGGTGCTAGGGGCGCTGCCGCTACACCAGGTTCCGGCTCGGCCTCGTTCGTGAGAGGTACCGAGTTGTACGGTCGCCCACGGGCAACCATGCAGCCAAAGTCCAGACGCCCAAGTCCGCTCGGCGCCAGGACCGAGGCCACGGAGCTGAAGGCTGGCGTGAAGCGGCTCAGGTGACTCTCTCTCGCCAATGGCCAGCAGCCGCTCTGGTAGCGGTCTGCCGTAAACCAGGGTTGACGTGACGGTCCCAGAACCGGCACGGGTTGAGGCTGGAAGAGGTCCCCCCGACAGTGGTCTCTTCAGGTCCCCTGACCGCCGCTCCCACAGGGACCGGACGGATAGGGGGACCAGCAGCAGCTCCTCTGACGCACGAGACCGTGGCCGCTGTCCCCGGTCCAGCCACTCGCCTCAGGTGAGTCGGCGCGACCAGGCCTGCAGCTCAATCGCCACCGGTTCTGGCGGTGAGCGAGGGGGGAGCGTCAGGTCTTCCTCTCCCGTACCTTCAACTTCCTCGAGCTACACCGGGAAGAGCAAGGCTGCAAGGACTGATCGTGAGGGGTGCGCCCCTCACGATCCACCACAAACACCCTACGTGCCAGGCACGGTCTTAGGATCAACAGGTCGTACGCACGAGTGGCAGGAGTAGACCGAGAGGGGTCTGTTGCCGTTCCTCCTCCTAAAGGAGGAGAGTCTCGGGAGCCGTTCTTGTTGGAGGGGCTTGACGGTCCTACTCCTCAAGACGCAGTCACCCCCGAGATCCAGAGGAACTTTGCCAAGGTCATTGCGCTGATTCGTCAGCACAACGACCTCGGGGAAGGATCGTCGCTCCCACCTTCTGAGCCCACGTCCCGGCTCGAGTCGTTCTGGGGACCTAAAAAGGAACTCAGACCGACGGTGGGTCTGCCGTGATCGAGCCGGCCGACTCAGTGCTGGACCAAGTGGACTCGCTTGTCTCCGGATAGGAGGGTTCGCTGAAGTCTGGCAGGTCGTCTAAGCTACTTCCTCCTCCTCTACTGCGACAGCGCCATTTCTACGTGCCTTCAGAAGATCCGATGCCGCCCAAACAGGTTAACCCGGAGCTAGCCAGGCTAACTCCGGGAGTGTCTCTGCAGCAGCTCCTGTCGGAGAACCTCTGGTTCTCTCAGCAAGAGGCACTAGGCCTGGAATCCACCGCTATGGCGGCTTTCCAGGCGGTCTCCTGGCTAGACTTGTGGTCCCTCACAGTGTCTAAGGTCGCAGCCACCTCCGGGAGTATTTCTCCTGAAGGGGACTCGGCTTTCAGGAGACTTTGCCAGTCTGGAGGTGGGCCATTTCCTACCGAGCCCACCTGACGATAAACTTGTGGGCCAACCTGGTACTTCAGCGTAGGGACACAATCCTTACCCGAGTATCCAGGGCGCGGGCGTCGTGAGGCGGCTCTCGGACTTCGCAACAGACCTGTACGGAGTTCCTCCTCTCTCTTCCCAGGAGAGATGGTGGACGCTGCGGTGGAAAGGCGGCGCACTGATGACAGTGACCGCCTGGTACACCAGGCAGTTTCGAAGGCTTCTGCACAGCCTCGAACTGCGGCTAAGCCTAAGAGTTTGGCTAGCACTTCCTTGTCTGCTAAGACGGTTGCACCGAGGAAAGACTCTGCCTTCGACTTCTGCCAAGGGAGGTCTTGCACCAGCCCCCCTCCCAGCCCTCCTTCTCACGAGGGGGGGTGGGGGGACAGGGAAGAAGTCGAAGAGGCGGGCGGGAAATGCTAGGGACGGTGTTCCCCCTCACCTGCTGCGGAGGTGGGGGGTGCCTGGCGAGCCATTAGGCAACATGGCAGCGCTACGGTGCCGAGACCTGGATAGTAGACGTCCTTCGGGAGGGATATCTACTACCTTCGATCTCGGCCACCCTCACCTCCAACCCGGTCCATCTTCAAACCTACGTTCCTGGAACATCAAAGGACGTAGCTCTTCGACAGGAGACCAAGACCATGCTGAGCAAAGGAGCTGTAGAGATCATCAGGGATCAATCACCGGGCTTCTACAGCCGCCTTTTCCTGGTGGAGAAGTCTTTGGGGGGCTGGCGCCCAGTGATAGATCTCTCTCCTCTGAACCGATTTGTTCGCCAGACTCGGTTCACGATGGAGATGGCACGTTCCGTGCTCGACTCCATCAGGGAGAACGATTTCATGCTTTCAGTGGATTTGAAGGACGCGTATTTCCAGATACCCGTCCATCAATCCTCCAGGAAGTACCTCCGCTTCATCCTCGACGGGACGGTGTACCAATTCAGGGCACTTTGCTTCGGTCTCTCAACCGCCCCACAGGTGTTCACGCGAGTGTTCACGCTGGTGTCTGCTTGGGCCCACTCGTCTGGGATACGTCTTCTGAGGTATCTCGACGACTGGTTAGTCCTGGCGAGCTCCCATCCGCAGTTGCTACGGGACAGGGATCAACTTCTAGAATTCTGCCACGATCTAGGGATCGTGGTGAACTTCGAAAATTCCGATCTCGAACCCAAGCAGAGGATGAAGTACCTAGGTATGCTGATCGACAGGGTAGCAGGGCGAGTCCTCCTTCCCCGCAGACTCGCGGATCAGCAGATTCAGGGAGGCAGCCGACCGGTTCCTGTCTCGGCAGGAACAGTCAGCTCAGCAATGGCAAGTCGTGATCGGCCACCTGTCGTCACTCGAGAAGTTAGTCCCTCACGGGCGTCTTCACCTGCAGTCTCTTCAGTGGAGACTAAAGGAGAGTTGGTCACAGGCAGAGGACCCACCGGACTTCCCCATGTTCCTCACGGAGGAGATGAGGCAGGACCTAGCCTGGTGGCTCGACGACAGGAACCTCTCAAGAGGAGTGCCTCTCCGCACTCCCCCCCCCCCCCCCCCCCCCCCCCCCCCCCCCCCCCCCCCCCCACCCCCCCCCCCCCACCTCCCCCCCCCCCCCCCCCCCCCCCCCCCCCCCCCCCCCCCCCCCCCCCCCCCCCCCCCCCCCCCCCCCCCCCCCCCCCCCCCCCCCCCCCCCCCCCACCCCCCCCCCCCCCCCCCCCCCCCCCCCCCCCCCCCCCCCGAGATGCTGCTGTTCTCAGACGCATCCAATGAGGGACGGGGCGCACACCTGGAGAGTTGCTGACTGCAGGAGTGTGGGACCATCACGACAAGCACCTTCACATCAATGTCCTGGAACTCGGGCAGCGTTCCTCACTCTCCAAGAGTTCCGTGACCGCTTGATGGGACACTCGGTGGTGTTTGATGTGTGACAACACCACGGTAGTGGCATACGTCAACAAACAGGGGGGGCCTAGTGTCCCTCCCGTTGCACCAGTTGACAATGCAGGTGCACGAGTGGGCTGTGGCTCACTCGGTTAGAGCTGTCAGCCCCGCTACATTCCAGGCAAGAGGAATGTAGTAGCAGACAAGCTCAGCCGTCGGGATCAGGTGATAGGGACCGAATGGTCCCTACACCAGGACATGACGGAAAGGCTCTTCATCCTGTGGGGGCGTCCAGTAGTGGATCTGTTCGCCACCCGGCACAACAGAAAACTTCAGGTTTTCTTTTCAGCCGTGCCGGACATATGGGCAGCTGCAGAGGACGCTCTTCAACACCCGTGGGGCACCTCTTCGCCTACGCCTTCCCCCGTTCAGCCTGATTCGCAAGGTGATCAGCCAAGTGCTGGCCACCCCGAATCTCACGATGATCCTGGTGGCGCACCGAGAGAGATTCCCCCTTGGCACAACCTTCTCGCCCAGCCACACGTAGAACGGTACCACCGAGCAGTCCAGTCTCTACATCTTCATGGCTGGATGTTATCGACCATCTCTTGCGAGCGAGAGGCTTTTCTTGCAGCGCAGCAACAGAGATGGCCGGACACGTCAGACAGTCCTCTGCAGCTGTGTACCTGGAAAAGTGGGCCATCTTCTGTGGTTGGTGTCTTAGACGGGGTCTATCTCCTCTCAGAGCCACTCTTCAGCAGGTAGCGGATTTCCTCGTATTTTCTTCGCCGAGAAAAGCTCCTCTCCATCCCCACAGTCAAAGGATATAGAGCCGCCCTGGCCCTAGTCCTGAAACTGAGGGGAGCGGATATCTCGTACTCGTTCGAGATCTCCTTGCTAATGGGGAGCTTTGAAAGGTTCTTGCCCACCCAGAACTCAGGCCCCCGGGGTGGGATGTGACTCTCGTCCTTAGGAGTTTGACTCGAAGACCCTTCGAGCCACTCCAAGAGTTGTCTGACAGGGATGTGACCTCAAGACCCTCTTCTTGCTGGCCCTGGCATTGGTGAAGAGAGTAGGGGATCTTCATGGTCTGTCCTTCGACGTTAAACATACCAGGGGATGGGGATCTGTGATGCTCGATTTCATGCCGAACTTCGTAGCCAAGACTCAGAATCCGTCGATCCCTGACAACAGGTTCTAGTCTTTCACAATCCCCTCCCTATTGGATTTCACCAACAATGATTCGGATGAGATGCTGCTGTGTCCTGTGAGGGCGCTACAATGCTATCTGAAGAGAACTCGGCACCTCAGGCCTGAGTGTCGATGCCTCTTCGTTAGCACCGGGGTGACCAAGAAAGAAGTATCCAAGAACACGCTTTCTTTCTGGCTGCGTGAGGTGATCAGGAGGGCGTACGAGGCTGATGGTAGTGACGACATCCGTACCTTTCATCTGAGAGCCCACGAAGTCAGAAGCATTGGTCCTTCCCTTGCGTTCCGCAAGAACTTCTCCGTGGCACAGGTCCTGAAAGCAGGGGTCTGGGCCAACCAGACCACCTTCACCTCCTTCTACCTTCGGGATATTGCCCACAGGTCCTTGGATAACTTTTCCTTGGACCCGTGTGGGCTGCTCAACACGTGTAGCCAACCCAGCCCCTAGCAGGCAGAACAGCATCGAATCCTGGTGTGACTGTAGAATGGATGAGTGAATGAGAGTGTGACTGGCTCCTCTTCCCCATCTCTTTTTCCCCTCTACCTGTGGGCAGAGGGACACGGTCATCACCCTGCTGGAAAGGATAAGATGCAGGTAAGCTACTCGACCTCCTATCCCTTCATTAGGGATAGGAGTGAATATCCTCCACTTCCCCCAACAAGGGGAGGGGGGAAGAAGTGGAAGCCAACAAGAGACAAACCCATAACTTTATGTTGCCTCTTGCAACAGGAACAAGTTCTTGCTCGCTAGTTTTAAGAGGTACGCTTGCCTCCCTCTTATTACTTGGGTCCAGAGGTCTGACCATTGATCCTGCGGTACATACCCCGATCAATTGGGCAGAGGCTAGGATACCTCCCTCGCTCTTACGACCAGGGAGGCAATCCAAGGTTGGCCGAACACCAGTCTGTTCTCAAAAGACTCAGATTCCTCCCACCAAGAAGTGTCTTCCTATTGTAAAAGGACCGAAAGGTTTGTATCTCGTGTCGGAACAAATGGCAATTTGTCGAAAATTGCATTTTTTTTCCTAACTATACAAACCTGAGGTCCTTTACATATAGCCCCACCTCATGCCACCCCTCACTCTGAGTTTTTCCTGGGCCTAAAGCAAAAGTGATTGTTCACCTCCCAGTCGCGCTGTTAACTACCGAACGTGTTAAAGTACTTTTTCGGAGGTGGCCAAAAAAAACTGCAGTAGTCGGTGAGATTGGGCCAGTCCACTCAGTTGTTTACCATATATGTAACGTTTATTGATCTTACTTAAGATTGCAGTGGTAATCAGCCCAATAAAACAACATTTTGTTGCCTATTTTAGTGAAAGTATGAAACTTATTCCCAGGGTCATGGTTTGAACTGAATTCATTTTTACCTTGTAATCGGTGGTTTTATACATTCAACTTACCTGTCAGATATATACTTAGCTTTAGACTCCGTCGTCCCGACAGAAATTCAAATTTCGCGGCACACGCTACAGGTAGGTCAGGTGATCTACCATCCTGCCGCTGGGTGGCAGGAATAGGAACCATTCGTTTTTCGCCTAATTCAGATTTTTTCTGTCACCAGTACTGTCAACATTGTTGTTGGTACCTCCTGGCTGGAATTCTTTTTCATCGCAATTGATCTTCTTGACCGACTTTTGGTGACGTACTTGGATCGTTGTATTGGCATATGCTATCGTGGACCGTTTCTTGAACTTGATTTTGGATTTTGTTGTGAGATGTGTGAATGAGGGCTGCAGGGTGAGAATGCCGAAAACTTCGGTAGATCCTCACACTGTATGCAGGCGTTGTAGAAAGTATGAATGTTCTTTTGCTAACACCTGTAAAGAGTGCGAGAGTTTAAGTGCAGAAGAATGGAAGAATCTTACTTCTTATATGAAAAGGCTAGAAAAGGATAGGCTGAGGAAGGCTTCCAAAAGCCGTAGTAGATCTAGGTCTAGCGAACTAGTATCTAGCTTTCTAGCTTCTCCTGCTCATTCATTGATTAATCCTTCCCCCTCTATTTCTGCCCCTTCACCCATTGCAAATCCTACAGATTCAGCATCGGAAATTGCAGATCTGAAGGCTACCCTTCAAAGAATGCAAGTCAAAATGGCGGCATTAGAAGGTAAGAGTGGTTGTGACGTAACAGTGGACAGTGATGTGAGTGTCCCCAGTGTAGTGGAGGGGGTGTCTGATCGGCTCTACAACGCTCCCAGGTCTAGACCTCTTCCAAGCTCCCTGGCCCAGAGGAGAAGGAATGTCAAAAGCCATACGGAGGTTGTAGAGGTTACCCCACCGGTCAGGCGTCCCTTCGGCAGGTTCTGTTACACCTCAGACTGCCAGGGATCGCTATAGGAAAAGCATCCTTCGTGAGTGCTTCTCGTCTTCAGAGTCGCCTTCACCTAGAAGAGGGTGGAAAGACACGGATCTTTCTCGCCCCTTGAAGAGGAGCTGGAAAGCGACTGCTCTTGACTCGAGTCCCGAGCACTTTCCAGAAGAAGCGCCTTCGGTAATCAAGAGAGCCAAGAGAGCCTTTTTGACTCCCATTGCTGTAAGGGAGTCTCAGACGCCTTCCAGATCGCCCTCCCCTCTTTCCGACAAGGACAGGGATGCGACTACTACTCAGATCCTACTAAAAATGCAGGAACAGATCTCCTCATTAGTTGGAGTTCTCTCCAAGAAACCTCCTCGTAGGAAGGATAACTCCCTTCCTATCAAGAAGTCCACTGCGCGCTCAGAGGTTCCTCCCTCCAAACGAGAGGCACCAGAGTTACGATCTCCTGTTCCGCATTCTTCCAGGAAGCGCGGAATTGTGTCAGAGCTTCCTGAGAATGTTCCGCCTTCTCCCAAGCAACTAGCTCCTATAGATGAGTGGTTTTCTTCAGACCTAGAAGAACCATCTTGGCGAGAAGCGCCAGACAGGACAGAAGCCCTTTCCAGGCAGGAAGAACTTTCCGAGAGAGAGGAGCTTAACAGGCGCGAGGAACTTTCTAGGCGCAAGGCGCCTTCAAAGAGAAAACAGACGACCAAGAGCGAGGAGCCTTCTAAGCAAGTGGAACATAGCAAACAGAAGGATCCTTCCATGGAACTTTACGAGCAAGAGGCGCCTTCCAAACGCGAGGAACCTAGCAGGCGCTCGGAACTATCCAGGCGCACAGAACCTTCCACAATAATGGAACGTTCCAGGCGCGAGTCTCCTTCCAGACGCGCAGAACATTCCAAACGGGAGTCACCTTCCAGACGCACAGAACATTCCAGGCACGCGGAACTTTCCAAGAGCTCGGAACCTTCCACACGAGCAGAACTTTCCAGACGCGGGGAACTTTCCAAGCGGGAATCTCTTTCCAAACGCACGGAACATTCCAGGTGCGCGGAACTTTCCAGGCGCGCGGAACCTTCCACACAAGCGGAACTTTCCAAGCGCTCGGAACGTTCCACTCAAGTGGAACTTTCCGGGCGTGCGGAATCTTTCAGGCACGAATCGCCTTCCAAGAGTTCTCCTCGGAAGCGATATCCTGCTTCTGGACGTCAGACTTCTGCAAGACCTTTTGTATCGTGCAAGAGACTAGAAAAGACTTCTGGTTCTCTTCCAAAGGAACATAGAGAGTCTTTTTCAGCCAGCCCTTCCCCGAATAGAAGCCCTTCTACTTCAGAGCGTGTGCGACCTACAAAGGACTTATCCATTTCAAGGGATCGTTCTCCTTCAGCTGGTCTCGAGCTAGAGGATATCTCGGAAGACGAGTCTCCAGCTAATGAAGGACTGTCTAATTATAAGACTTTATCCGCACTTCTGCTCCAGGAATACGGAGAGTCGCTGAGCCCTGCCGCACCTCCTTCTCCTCGCTCTCTCTATTCAAGTAACAAGGCCTATAAGTCCTCTTCATTCTTGAAAATGAAACCGGCCATTTCAATGAAGAAGGCACTCCAGTCTCTCGGTTCTTGGATGAACTCCAAGAAAGAATTGGGAAAGACTGTTTTTTGTATGCCTCCCGCCAGACTGACAGGTAGGAGAGGCATTTGGTATGAAACAGGAGAGACTATGGGTCTGTCTCTTCCTGCTTCTGCGGAATCGGATTTCTCGAGTCTGGTTAGACCTCTACCAGGAGACATGCCTTATCCTCTGCACGGTCGACTTGGAGCATGTCTGAATTGGACCACCTCCTCAAAGGACTCTTCCACGTGTTTGGAAGTATTTAATTTCTTGGACTGGTCCCTTGGGGTAATGTCTAAGAAGTCCTTAAAACTCGAAGGTCCTCAGCCCCAGAGTACTTCATAGCATTTTGGCCTGTATTGATAAGCCGGTCCAGGATGGCTCTGGAGAAGTAACTTCCCTCTTTGGAGCAGGGATACTGAAAAAGAGATCGGTTTTTGGCTCATTTCTGACCAAGGCTGTTTCTCCTTCACAAAGAACTGCTTTGCTGTTCGCTCCATTATCAGAACATCTGTTCCCTTCTCAGTTAGTGAAGGAGATTTCTCACTCGCTAACTGAGAAGGCGACCCAGGACCTTCTTGTCCAATCGGCAAAGAAGAGCAGAACGGTTACGACGGCTGCTAAGAAAGTTTCTCGTCCGTATCAGCCGCCCTTTCGTGGAGGTCCTAATACACGACCCCCCTTCAAAAGGAAGATTGCCGATAAGCGAGGAAGGTCAACCTTCCGTCCCTTTAAAAGGGTAAAATGACGTGCAGAACCTCCAAACACCGGTGGGCGCCAGGCTCCTGGAATACGCGGAAGCCTGGGTCATGAGAGGAGCCGATCCCTGGGCGATGTCGGTTCTGAGGAAGGGATATTTCATCCCCTTCAGGGACAGAGCTCCCCTGACTTCAACTCCTCGTACTGTCCGCTCGTTACAAAGACCCTGTGCTGAGGAATACGCTCCTTCAGATGGTAGAGGAAATGTGGAACAAGGGGGCCATCGAGCTGGTGCTAGATCCCCACTCCCCGGGATTTTACAACCGCCTTTTTCTAGTCCCGAAGGCTTCGGGGGGGTGGAGACCGGTATTCCTAGATGTAAGTGCTCTGAATCAATTTGTAGAAAAGGAGAAGTTCCGCATGGAAACTTCTGCATCGGTTCTGGCTGTTTGTCCAGGAGATTGGATGGTCTCCCTGGACTTGCAAGATGCCTACTTCCATGTTCCCATTCATCCTTCTTCGAAGAAGTACCTTCATTTCGTAATGAAGGTGAAGATTTATCAGTTCAGGGCCTTGTGTTTCGGCCTGTCCACAGCTCCTCAGGTTTTTACGAACCTGATGAAGAACGTAGCGAAGTGGCTTTATTTAAAGGGAATAAACATCTCCCTTTACTTAGACGACTGGCTGATCAGGGCCAGGTCGGAGAACCAGTGTTTGGAGGACCTAAAATCGACTTTGGACATGATTCGATCGCTAGGATTACTCGTCAACCTCGAGAAGTCTCAGATGATCCCCAGCCAGAACCTGGTTTATCTGGGGATTCAGATGGATTTTCGGGGTTTTCGAGTTTTTCCTTCGCAGGAGAGGCTCATACGAGGCTTTACGAAAGTCTCGAACTTCTTAGGGAAAAAACGCAGTTCAGCGAGGGAATGGTTGAGCCTTCTAGGGACTCTTTCCTCACTGGAACAGTTCTTTTCCCTAGGGAGACTTCACATTCGCCCCCTACAATTCTTCCTAAAGAAAGTCTGGAACTGGAAAACAGGACAACTTTCGGACTCGTTCCCGATCCCCCTCGAAGTGAAGGATCACCTGAGATGGTGGTTAACCCCTCTCAAAAAGAACGAGGGATTGTCCTTATCCGTTCTGAACCCAAACCAAGTGTTGTATTCCGACGCTTCGGAAACAGGATGGGGTGCGACTCTAGGAACAAGAGAAGTGTCAGGCACCTGGACGAAGGAACAGGTGTCATGGCACATCAACTGCAAGGAACTGGTGGCCATACACCTTGCCCCCCTTAAGTGCTTCTAGTCAGTAGTCAGAGACGGGGTGGTCCAGGTCAACTCGGACAACACCACCGCTCTGGCGTACATCCAAAAGCAAGGCGGGACTCATTTGTTCTCCCTCTTCGAACTGGCGAGGGATCTCTTGGTCTGGGCAAAGGAGAGAAACATCATCCTCCTCACGAGATTTGTCCAGGGAGAGAGGAACGTGAGAGCAGACAGACTGAGCAGGAGGAACCAGGTCCTTCCCACAGAGTGGACCCTCCACTCAGAAGTTTGTCAAAGACTTTGGTCTCTATGGGGGAGGCCTCACATAGACCTGTTTGCCACGTTCCTCTCCAAGAGGATAGACATCTTCTGCTCGTCAGTAGAGGATCCGAGAGTATTCGCTGTCGACGCCCTTCTACTAGATTGGTCGGGCCTCGATGCATACGCCTTCCCCCATTCAAGATTCTGGGACGAAGTGGCTCAGAAATTTGCAGCCTCAAAGGGGGATGAGGATGACTCTAGTAGCCCCTTATTGGCCAGCTCAAGATTGGTTCACAGAGGTACTGGAGGGAGTGGACGGTGGACTTCCCCAGATCTCTTCCAAACAGAGCAGATCTGCTCAGACAACCCCACTTCGAGAGGTATCATCAAAACCTCCCCGCTCTCGCTCTGACTGCCTTTCGACTATCGAAAGACTCTTCAGAGCGAGGGGCTTTTCTCGAAAGGCTGCAAACGCTATCACTAGAGCCCGCAGACCTTCGACTATGCGAGTCTATCAATCGAAGTGGGAAGTCTTTAGGAGATATTGTAAATCGAAGAAGCTGTCCTCCTCCAATACCTCTGTGACCAACATTGCCGATTTCCTTCTTTTCCTGAGGGAGGAATCGCACCTTTCTGTATCCACCATCAAAGGATACAGAAGTATGCTTTCAGCTGTTTTCAGGAATAGAGGCTTGGAAATAGCTGACAACAAGGATCTTCATGATCTGATCCGGTCTTTCGAGACTTCAAAGATCAATACCCCTAGAGCTCCGAGCTGGAATCTGGACGTGGTCCTGAAATTCCTAACCTCGAAGAAGTTCGAACCTCCACACCTTGCCTCCTTTAGGGACATTACGAGGAAGTGTTTATTCCTGTTGTCTCTCGCTACAACCAAAAGAATGAGCGAGATACACGCGCTTGATTCTCGGGTTGGTTTTAAAGGAGAGGCTGCCATTTGTTCGTTCCAGACTTTATTTCTGGCGAAAAATGAAAATCCTTCAGAGCCCTGGCCCAGGAGCTTTGAAGTAAAGGGCCTGTCGAACCTAGTAGGCAAAGAAATTGAGAGGTCCCTTTGCCCGGTCAGAGCCTTAAATTTTACCTTAGCAAAAAGAAGCAGCTGGGAGGTTGTCAACAGGGTCTCTGGTGTTCTGTGAAGGACCCTAAAAGACCCATGTCTAAAACGCCTTAGCCTTCTTTGTAAGAAGTGTTATTACTGAGGCTCACGTAATTGCCCAGATGACTCCTTCAAACTTCTTAGAGTTAAAGCTCATGAAGTTCGAGCAGTTGCTACGTCTCTAGCCTTTCAAAGGAATATGTACTGAAGAATATCCTCGAAGCGACATATTGGAGATGCAATTCAGTTTTTGCATCTTATTACCTGAAGGATGTCAGGGTAACTTATGAGAAGTGCTTCTCTCTCGGTCCGTTTGTGTCAGCGGATACGGTACTGGGACTTGGAGCAAAGACTGATCCTTAATTAATTATGTGTACGTAAACCCTATAGTTAGATATGTTCTTGGTTTTCGACTGGCAGAGGCACTAGATGTCGCACAGGCGGCCGTTGCTTTTTGTCAGAAGGAACTGAAGAATATCAGACAAATAAGGGTGTACAAAAATTTTTTTTTTTTTTTTTTTTTGGTACTGGTGTGTGTGTATATAGTAGTGTTGAGTTTTTATTGGGTTGTTGTCAGGAGTTTGGGATACTCCTTACAATCTTTGAGGAACTAACACAAGGTGTTTAGGATCAGGTGGTCGGGATCGGTGTTTGCTCCTTGAATATGCTTTAAAGCAGGTGTATTGTCATGTTAGTGGATTAGCACCCATTGACAAAGGCCATTTAGGCTCTGCCGAGTAAGTGGATAAGACCCCATTAGCAGACCCACAAGACTCTAAGCCATAGACACTATCTCGCTGAGGCTCTTGAAGTGAAGCAGGCTCCTGGGCAGTAGCACGAATTCTTCCGCTTAATCAGGTAGGAACCAAGGTTTATCTGTACCTACAACATATGTTGTTTACCTGTCTATTTCAGTAGTTAGCTGTCTCTTACCCACCACCAAGGGTGCCAATTAGCTAAGTATATATCTGAGAGGTAAATTGAATGTTTAAAAATGTTATGATACAATAAAGTTTTATACATACTTACCTGGCAGATATACAATTAATGGCCCACCCAGCCTCCCCACAGGAGACAGGTGGAAGAGAGAAAAAATCTGAATTAGAAAACGGGAATGGTTCCTATTCCTGCCACCCAGCGGCAGGATGGTAGATCACCTGACCTACCTGTAGCGTGTGCCGCGAAATTTGAATTTCTGTCGGGACGACGGAGTCTAAAGCTAAGTACTTTATATCTGCCAGGTAAGTATGTATAAAACTTATTGTATCATAACAATATCATTTTTATCCTTACTGCCATCACAACTGAAACTCCACAGTGCTTATTTGATTGTAATTATACACATTTTGGTCTTAATTCACTCCACATTGCACTTGAACCACATTGCTGTTCCTGGTTCCTAAGCACTCACTCCGCAAACACAGTTACGAGCAGCAGACGACTTCACTCTTTATGAGGTGCAAAGCTTTATTCCCTTAATTGTTTACTTTACTCATTATTTAGTTTAACTTTACTTCAAAATGTTTATTTAATTCATGTCTATTGTCCCTTTTTTGCAACCAAATTATCCCCGAAAATTACAAATATTTCTGATGTATACTTTACAGCAGACGACGCAACAAAAAATTACTCATCGTTGCCAATCTAGTGGAGCTTCACACATATGCCGATGCATTTACAAACTGTTTTACATGAATTCTTGTTGTCATAGTAATGCAGTAATGATAAAATTGCTTTAATATGTATATATACTACAAATAGATACACTAATTTCACTTATTTCCCTGGTTTTGTGTAAGTCTTATACCCAGTTTGGAGGGTTAACATATAGTACCAATTGACAACACTGATAAACAATTGAAGAGCGCAAAACGCCGCAAGGAATGCCATAGTCCCCTTCAATAAGTTCTGGTTAGAGGTCCGGTTTACGACTGTTGTGATGAAAGTGCCCCAGCATCTATGGGTACAAGTGGTGTGTGGATTTAGCACAGGAAATGGGAAGTTTGTTGACACAAGCGACTCCGCAAACATTGAGATGGCGTCAATCTTCTAAACTTTTTTAATCGTAGGTAAAAATTTCGAAAGCGTTTTGGGGTAGTGTGCACTGCGTTGGCCACACTTTTAATTGCCCTCTGTTTAAATCTTAAAATACTATGGCCTAAATTTCTACCTTTGGAGAAATTGCTTACTTCGAAAGGAGGTAGTAGGTCTTGAGCTCCTTCTCTCACCACCAACAACTCATGACTGATGATCATCTCCGGTGTCAGGACGTGTTAAAGTACTTTTTGGAGAGTGGCCAAAACCACGGTAGTCGGTGAGTTGGCCAGGCCCACTCGGTTGTTTACCCTATGAAAGCGCCATACGAACTAAAATAAGCATGTGAGTTCTTTGTAAAATATGTTTTCAAGGCAGTTTTGAAATCCAATATGGCAGCAACCGCATGAGGTGTCGTTCGTAGCACAGCGAAGCCACCATCTTTCCCAGCCTTCCCAGCACTCATTTGAACAATGTTAGTGTATATAGGGTAAACAACCGACTGGACTAGCCGAGCCACTGACTGCCGTGTTTGAGGCCACCCTCCGAATAAGTACTTTAACGCGTTCCTGACACCGGAGATGGTCATCAGTCATGAGTTGGTATTGGTGGTGAGAGCAGGAGCTCAAGACCTCTACTCTCCTTTCGAAGTAAGTATTCTCTCCAAAGTTAGAAATTAAGGCCATATTTTAAGATTACACAGAGGGTAATGAAACGTCTGGCCATATGCAGTGCACACTACCTCTATGACACTTTCGAAATTTTTACTTACAACTCGGAATATTCAGAAGATTGACGCCATCTCTATGTTTGTGGAGTCGTTTGCATCAATAAACTTCCCATGCCATGTGCTAAATCACTTGTACCCACAGACACTGGGGCACTTTCTTCTCAAAAATCATAAACGACGACTTCCAACCACTACTTTTTTAAGGAAACTACAATTTTTGCAGAAGAAGAAGCGTGCACTAGATAATTATTTAAATAATAGTTAAACGGCAGTATAAGGTCATGAATTGCATAAATATTTTTTACAATATCATGATTATTAATTTGAAAATATTTGTTGTTGAAAATTAACTAGATTCCTGACTCAAATATCAACAGTTTTGCTGTGAACGGTACCTACGGCGTTCTTCGCGCTCTTCTATTGTTTATCAGTGTTGCTGATTGGTATGTGTTTACCCTCCAAACTGGGTATAAGACTTACACAAAACCAGGGAAATAAGTGAAATTAGCATATCTATTTGTAGTATATATACATATTAGAGCAATTTTATCATTATCGCATTACTATGACAACTAGAATTCATGGAAACAGTTTGTAAATGCATCTGCATGAGTGTGAAGCTCCACTAGATTGGCAATGATGGGTCATTTTTCCGTCTGCTTTTATCTACTTGAGAAATATCTGTAATTTTGGGGGGTTAATTTGGTTGCAAAAAAGGGATAATAGTCATGAATTAAATAAACATTTTGAAGTAACCAAAAAAGTAAAGTTAAACTAAATAATGAGTAAAGTAAACAATTAAGGGAATAAATCTTTGCACCTCATAAAACCATGTACTCGTGTACTGCCCTTAATGTGTTGGTGGAGTGAGCGCTTAGGAACCAGGAACTGCAACGTTGTTCAAGTGCAATTTGGTTTTAGTGAATTAAGACCAAATAAGCACTGTGGAGTTTCAGTTGTGATGGCAGTAAGGATAAAACCACTGATTACAAGGTAAAAATGAATTTCAGTTTAAACCATGACCCCGGGAATAACAAGTTTCATACTTTCACTAATATAGGCAACAAAATGTTGTTTTATTGTGCTGATTACAACTGCAATCTTGAGTAAGATCAATAAACGTTACATATATACACTAACATTGTTCAAATGAGTGCTGGGAAGGCTGGGAAAGATGGTGGCTCCGCTGCGCTTACGAACGGCACCTCACGCGGTTGCCGTCATATTGGATTTCAAAACTGCCTTGAAAACATATTTTACGAAGAGCTCACATGCTTATTTTAGTTTGCATGGCACTTTCATATATCACATTGTGTTGACGAAACTTCAATCTTTTGAATGGTATGGTTAAAGATGTAATTGTATTCTTGTTTCACCAATTAAATATTGAGTGAATAAGGCTAATCGACGCGATGACAATGGATCCACTGCGGTGCTTCCCCCTAATAACCTTCATGGCATTGTTCCAAAATCTTTGATAAATTATCTGTAGAAGTCTAGAAGCTACAGCTAAGATCTGTCTCTGTCTTTCTGCGAGTATGAAAGACAGCATGATGATATATCTCGAGGCTGAGTCTCGATCCTCTCCAGGCAACTGATCTATTCGCCTTACAATTGCCATTAATACGAGCAACCAGTGTGAACTAGTACGATGAAATGTGCATAGCAGTTATGTCATATATATAAAAACAAATAGCATTACAGTAACTGTAACTACAGTTTATGATGGATCAGTGGAAACAAAATTTGGAAAGTTTGAAAAGCAGTATTTACTGCTTACAATAGTTCAACATTTTATTATAAATTTCAGTATAAAAGCACTGATAAAAAATGCAATGGTGAAATGGCGACACCTGTATGCCAAGGGTTAAAAAGAGCATGCAGTGAGAATAAGTGCTGAAATTATTTTATTATTAGGATTATTATTGGTTATTATTAGGTTAATCGGCAAATTTCAGGTTAATTTGTTGTGGGTGTGGTTAAAATGGACATAAGTTTGGTTTGTGTATGACGAATTAATCGTTTAATACTTTTACGCAGTATTATTATTATTACGTATTAGCATTATTATCGTTTATTATTTAGTTAATCAGCAGATTTCAGGTTAATTTGATTGTGATTGTGGTTAATCTGGACATAGATTTGGTTTGTGTATGACAAAATAATCATTAAATACCTACCTTATATCCAGTTACTGTGATGTGGGATATTTTTTTATCAATAGCCAATTATGGATTATTATTTGGTCAGTTATTAAATTTTAGGTTAATTTTGTTATAATTTTGGTTAATTCTGACAAATTTAGTATATTTATGACAAAATAATTTAGGCACAGGATATTGGTACGGCAGCCATATACTGATTGCGATAGATATTGGTACGGCTGTGAAACGCATATGCGTCATGTAGATCACATAATAACCTAAACAACCTAACCTAACCTAACCTAGTAGAACGTGTTACTGAGGTTAGCATACTAACCTAATCAATCTAACGTGACCTACAGATATACAATTTCTGGAAGCTTGTCTCTTTGTAGACATCTAATGCCTTTTACAGCTTGTTGAAACCCGAAAACATCTGTTTTTCACCATTTTCTTGCTGTACCAATATTTATCGCGATCAGGATACAGCTGCTCTACCAATATCCAGTTCGTATTTTTTTAATTAATAGTCAATTATTGATTATTACTTGGTTAATTATTAAATTCTAGGTTAATTTGGTTTTGATTTAGGTTAATTCTGACAAATGTGAGTATACGTATGATGAAATGGTACTATATGGAGTTCTGCTGCTCTGCCTTATGTACTGCTATGCTACGATACTTTAATTATTAATTGCTTAATTATTAAATTTTAGGTTAATTTGGTCAAAATTGTGGATAATTCTGACAAATTTAGTACATTTATGACAAAATAATTTAAAATATTGAGTTTGGCTTCTCTGCGGTATGTATTGCAATGCTAGGACACTTTATTAATTGCTTAATTATTAAATTTTAGGTTAATTTGGTTATAAATTATGTTTAATTTTGACATAAATTTGGTTTATCTATGACAAATTGATCATTTAGTATGTGTAGGTACAGCTAGGCTGATATAATCTATTATATATATCATCAATGTTAATGGTTAATTGATAAACTTTTAGGATTTTTAGGATTTTTGGTTGATTTGGAAATGATTGTGTTAATTTTGATATAATTTTGGTACTATACTTATATGCGCTATATATGTGTAATAAATTATTCAGATATATATAGCTCTTATACACATTATTATTTGAAAAACTTTTTCATATTTATTAAATTTTATAGTAATTTGGATACAAATTTGGTTGTTCATACGCGAACAAACCTCCGGTTTTAACAATAGGATCATTTCTAGCGCCTAGCTGGATCCAGTTAAAAAACAGATGAAAGCAAGGAATCTTGTGATATCTGGCAATGCATGCATAGATCAGGTGAAGGATGGTTGAAGACCATTCACCTATGGTCGTGCATCAGTCTTTCTTTTGACCGCCTGGGCGAGAGTCGTGTTAGCCTCTCTTGGCCTTTTCCCGGTTCATTGCCCGTTTCGCTTCTGTTTAGTGTGTTTGTGTGTGTTTGGCTGGTATTATATGGCTTCTTCTGCTCCTCCTTGGCGTCAGCGTATGTGCCCCGGAGTTCCAAGTTTCCCGTGTTCTTGTTTTCTGGCTTCGGCAGCGACTGACCCTCACATCGCGTGCAGTAGTTGTCGTTCTAATTTTTGTACTTTCACGAATCCTTGCACTGAATGCCGGGCATGGCCTAAGGAGCAGTGGAGGTCGTTTTATGGCAAGAGAGAACATCGGAGGGTTTCAACTCTTCCTACTTGGGAAGGTTTTTCACCTCTTCCCAATGTTCCGTCTCCTGCAGTAGTCAACCCGTATAGTAGCATTGTCCCTGCGTCTCCTTCCTTTTCTTCCATTAATTCGTCAATGGAAGTATCAGGAGGCCGCCAGGCTAATGTTTGTAATGTAGCGCCTTCTTCCTCGGGAGTTTATTTGATTCCCGAGAAGGGTGAAGCTTTTTCATCAATCTCTTCTCTTCCAGAGTCGGAGATGTCCAAAATGGTGGCAATTTGGAAGATGCTCGGGCTAGGGGCTCCCCCGTCCTTGGAGGGGTTTGCTAGCACATTTTTGTGGGGCTCATACCCCCCCCTCCCCAGTCTGGCCAGGCCATCCCCCCCTCCTCCCGGCCTCGTCTTTCGTGGGGAGCGGGGAGCAGCAGTCAGCCATCTTGTATTTCTCCGCCAGTGTCTGCTGCCGCTTCAAGTTGGAGTGACGCTGTGGCGTCAGCCGCGTTGATGATGTCATAGGATCCGTCGTTGTGTATTCCTCTGCCAGTGGCGTCTCTTTCCCCCTAGCAACGAGGGGAAGCCGTGATGTCACCGCCACTTATGACGTCACTCCTGTCGATGGCGTCCCCTCCTAGCCGTCTCCTCTGATCCGCCTTTCTCTACCGTGACATCATCACTGCCGCCCGGTTGCTATGTCTCCCTTCCTTGTCATCGGAGCCTTCTCTGGCACATCAGTCTGAGGTCATATGCCAGGCAGTGCTTCAGAGGTTGGACTCTGTATTGGATGTGAAGTTGGCTGGCTTATCGGGTGGGGGGACTGGTAGGAAACGTGTTGCTTCGTCCCTCCTCCTAAGAAGAGTGCGCATAAGAAACCCGTGCTGTCCTCCTCTCCCTCTACACCCCGTCAGCGTATCAAGCGTTGGAAGGCTAAGGACTTTGCCCTTCCTTCGCCTTCGAGGGAGGAACAATGCGGACGTATTCCTGAGAGTGCTGTTGTTTCGGGCATGTTGTGTGTGCGATCTGCAGGAGATGCTTCGTCCTCTGCTTCGAATCTCGGGTATGTCTCCTCCTCCTCCTCCTCCTCCTCCTCCTCCTCCTCCTCCTCCTCCTCCTCCTCCTCCTCCTCCTCCTCCTCCTCTCCTCCTCCTCCTCCTCCTCCTCCTGTCCATGCCCATTGTGAGCGTGTTGCAACCTCCCCTGACCGTGCACGTGATGTTAGTGCTCGTTCCTCTCCAAGTCCCTATTCGTCGCGCCGTAAGGATCTCAAGGCGCCTGTCAAGAGGTCGAAGGTGAGAGCGCGCAGTTGTTGCAGGAGGAGTGTTTTTGCCTGCCTCTCTCACTGGTGCTTCCAAGAGTTTGACCTAAAGGATTCTCCTTAGATCTCAAGTGTTTGAGTTTCCCCCCCATCTCACGTACGTACGTCCACCACGCCTGTGACCATTCATGCGGACATGTGGGGCAATCTTTGTGAAGGTAAGTGATGTTCCTAGTGTTATAGTGGGTTCGTCTTGGAAGCTGACGCATGGACCCAGCCCAGACAGGTTAGTTGGGGTTTCGAGCTGTTTGGCTGCTAACCCTTCCATTAATTTTGGTGGGGAAGGTGCCTTAGAGGAGCCTACACATCCTTCTCGTTGACTGTCTCCGTATCCGGAGCAGGAGGAGGGAGACTTGCAAGAGTTTCTGTCTTCCTTTTCAGAAGTTGTTGATCTCATTCGTGGGTTTAACAATTTGGAAAGTAGGACTCAGGCTCGGTCGTCTTACACTCCTTCTTGCTTGGAAGCCTTGGTGGGAGCTACTCAGGACCCCACTCATCTCTTCAGCTTCCTTTTTGTCAGGGCACATTCAGTCGGTCTTGCAGAAGGTTAACACCTCTGTTTCGGACAGGGACAGTCCGCTTCGCTCTAGGGGCTCTACCAAACTACTATCTCTGTCTCTCACAAGACATAGGAAGTACTATGCTACAAGCTCTGCATTTTTGTTGTCACGCCATCTTAACCGATACGTCATTCGCCTGAAACCAGGATTGACTTTGGAACAGGTGAGGTCGGTGGCTCCGTCCTTGTCTCCACAAGATCCTTTTAGCGTTGGAATCTATGGCGGCCTCCATGTTGCAGACGGTTCTGGCTGGACCTCTGGTCTGTGGTTATTGCTAAGAGAGCTTCCAACAGGTCCCCGGAAGGGTTGGTGAGTGCTTCCTCGCTTGCCAGTCTGTTGCAGTTTGGAGGAAAGGCGTTTTCATATTTGGCTCACCTCAGTGTTAATTTATGGGCTAATCTTCTAATGATTAGAAGGGACGTGGCTTTGTCTAGGATGGAGAGATCGCTCAACACTGAGTCCTTGCTGGCACTGAGGAACGGAGATCTGTTGGAGTCCCAGTATTTGTTTCCTTGACAGAACGCGAGAATTGCGATAGACCGGCGCCGTGGGCTGACACCAAAGACAGACTGGTGCACCAGGCCGTGTCTAAGTCGGAGTCTCGTCCTCAGAGATGTCCAGCTCCTCCTCCTCCCCCTGTCCAGCAGTAGTCAAGGAGATGGCGCCTGGTAGGCCGTCAAGGACCTCGAGTTCAGCAGGGCCTTCCTGTTCTACACAGCCTAAATCAGAAGATCATCGCCCCTTTCGCTCTCGTGTTCCCTTTAAAGCCTGAGGTAAGGTTGGCCCAGAAGGGGCAGAGGTAAAGGGGGCCATTGGTAGGTTAGGCACCTCTCCCTCTCCTGTGCCATGGGTGGGGGAGTGCCTGGCTGGCCATTGGCCATTTGGCCAAGTGGCAAAGTTATGGGGCGGAGAAGTGGGTGATAGATGTCCTTCGGGTGGGATACCTACTGCCATTTCGACTTCTCCCCTCCTCTGCCAGACAAGCCGCAACTCAGGAAGGCATATCCTCCAGATTCTCTGAAGTTCTTGGCTCTTCAGGAGGAAGTGCAGAAAATGCTGGACAAGGATGCGATATCCACCTTGAATCATTCATCAGGAAGACACGGTTCAAGATGGAGACCCCGCGCTCGGTGTTGGCAGCCGTGAGGGAAGGCGACTTCATACTTTCAAAAGGCTTAAGGGACGCATACAGTGGTACCTCGAGATACGAAAGCTAACATGAAAAATTGTACGGCTCTACATACGAAAATTTTTCAAGATACGAAAGGTTGTTGCTGTAAAGTCCGAGATTCTCCCGAACCACCGATAACAATTTTGAAACTCGCGCGCCACCAACTGGAGTTAGAACTAGCCACCATCCTCCTGCTCTCCCATTGTTGGTTCCTGATGCTAGTCACCCGCCATGAGATCCTTCTCTCCTATTGGTCAGCATCCTTCTCATCATGCATCTACTACGTAGCAGCGTGCCTCGGCCACTCGTCCCAGCATCGTTGTTGTACGCATGCGGTATTCGTTCGTTCTAATGATTTCGTTTATTAACGTAAATTCGTTAGTGATTTCATTGCAGTATATACACTTAATCATGTTGTGTGAGAACTTTACTCCACTTATACGTAAATTATGTACAGTATATAGTAGTCAATGGTCCTAAGAAAGTTGAAATTCACGGAAAGAAGAGAATGCTCTCTTTGGAGACAAAGATGGAGATTATCAAGAAGTATGAAGCTGGTATGCGATTGAGTGTGATTGCCAAGGAATACGGCCGAAATCCGTCGACAATAGGCACCATCCTTAAGCAGAAGGATGTCATCAAAGCAGCTACACCTTCCAAGGGCGTCACTATTTTGTCCAGCAAGAGGACCCACGTGCACGACGAGATGTAATGGCTGCTTCTTGTCTGGACAAAAGACAAAGAAATTGCTGGCGATACGATAACGGAGACGGCAATCTCCCACAAGGCCAGCGCTATTTCGGCGATTTGATTGATGCCCAGGCCAAAGACGACGGAGGAGAAGGGACATCAACGCCAATCCCAGCGTTCAAGGCTTCGCATGGTGGTTCGAGAAATGGACTGGCATCCATTCGGTGGTGTAGCATGGGGAGGCTGCCAGCTCGGACACGAAAGTGGCCGAAGCCTTTAAAAAGACGTTTGACGAGATGATGACCAAGGAAGGCTACAGTTCTCAGCCAGCAAGTCTTCAACTGTGATGAGATTGGCCTTTTTTTGGAAAAAATGCCTCATCGGACATACATCACAGAGGAAGAGAAGAAGCTACCCGGGCATAAGCCTATGAAAGACAGGCTTGTGCTCGCACTTTGTTCAAACACCAGTGGGGATTGCAAGGTGAAGCCCCTACTGGTGTATCATTCCGAGAACTCCTCGAGCCTTCAAGGCCCACAAAGTGCTTAAGGAGAAGCTTCCATGATGTGGAGGGCTAATGCGAAAGCCTGGGTAACGAGGCTTTTGTTCACGGAGTGGGTAAATCTGTGTTTTCGGCCCGACAGTGAAGAAATTCTTGGAAGAGAAGGGCCTCCTCTGAAATGTCTGCTGGTGTTGGTTGGCAATGCCCCTCCCACCCTCCTGGCCTCGAGGAAGATATCCTAGCGGAGTATTCCTTCATCAAGGTTCTTTATCTTCCGCCTAACACCACCCCTCTCCTCCAGCCCATGGACCAGCAAGTGATATCGAACTTTAAGAAGCTGTATACGAAACATCTTTTCAAGAGATGTTTCGACATCACCGATACCACAAACCTCACCTTGCGTAAATTTTGGAAGGAGCATTTTGATGTTGTGATATGCATCCGACTCATTGACCAAGCTTGGCAGGAGGTTTCGAGGCGAACCTTGAATTCCTCATGGAGGAAACTGTCCTGATGCCGTATCCGCCCGAGACTTCGAGGGATTCGACGTGGGCAAAGCTGGTGCTGCAGATTCAGAAACAGTTGACGATCCTGAAACTGATTTTTTTGCAACCAGATCTTGATGAGGTCATTGCACTCAGCAAGTCCATGGGGCTGGTTGTCGACGAGGACAACATCAACGACCTTCTCGAGGAGCACCAAGAGGAGCTTACGACGGATGACCTGAAGGAGTTGGAGGGCCATTGCAACATAACGTCATTCAAGAGGAGTTCTCTAGCAGCGGTGAGGAGGAGGAGGGACAACCCTATGACAATGGCAGAAATTAAGGATGTTCCTAGCCGCTTTTCATAAAGTGCAATCTTTGTAGAAAAAAAAGACACCCCGAAAAGGCTCACACAGGTCGTATGCTTGCGCAGTTCGGTGACGTTTGCCTGAGTTGTTTCAGGAACATTGTGAAAAGTAGGCAGAAGCAATCTTCCTTGGATAGTTATTTTTTAAAGAGGCCTTTAGTATTAGCAGGAGTAAGTAAAAAGGAAGAACCAAGTGGTACTAAAAAACAGAAAGTGAAAGTGGTGATGAAGTTGAAATTTTTTTTGCAAAAAAAAAAAAAAAAATAAAAAAAAAAAAAATAAATACTAAATAAATAAAAATAAACAAACGGTAAAAGTATAAAAAAGTAAAAGAAAAAAATTTTTTAAATCAAAAGAAGACAAAAAATAATTTTTTTTAATTTTAGTTTTTTGTAAAGTTAAGTGTTTACAGTTTTGTTAATGTGTTCGTAAATTTTAGTTTATGTATGTTTTCCTTACATTTTTTTATGTGTTTCGTAAAGTTAAGTGTACGTACGTACGTACGTATCTGCCGTTTGTCCTCCTCCTCTGTCGCCACTTCGGAGATAGCCTCACTCGAAGGTAAGCTTCCACATTTTACTACATACGTACAGTATTTCTTGTATACCATGTACACTAATACACTTTAGTATTTACAGGTAATTAGCAGTACGTTATTAAGTTAGGTATTGATTGGTCCAAATTGTTGTAGTATTTCATTGTTTATAGGTCAATTTACCTTTATTATGAAATTTACTGGGGTGTTTTTGGAGGGCTTGGAACGAATTAGCCATTTTACATATAAAATGCGGTCCAAGATACGAAAAACTCATGATACGAAGGGCGCCTCGGAACGGATTAATTTCGTATCTCGAGGTACCACTGTACTTCCAAATCCCTGTTCATACCACGTCCAGGAAGTTCCTTCCCTTCTCTCTTTTGGGGACAAGGTCTTCGAGTTCAAAGTCTTGTGCTTTGGGCTGACGACAGCCCCTCAAGTGTTTCACAAGGGTCTTCTCTCTCATGTCAAGTTTGGCCCATGCTCAGGGATCCGTTTGCTGAGGTACCTTGACGAATGTTAGTCTTGGCAGTTTCCAGGGAAAAGCTTCTGCAAAACAGGGATCGTCTACTTCAGTTCTGTCTGGAACTGGGCATATTAGTCAACCAGGAAAAGTCGAACTTTGTACCCACTCAAAGGATTCTCTACCTGGGCATGGTCATCGATATGACTGGCAAAAGTTTTCCTGTCAGATCAGAGATGGGAGAAGCTGCGGGCGTGGCGTGCAACTCCCTGTCAGTCACATCAGTCAGCTCATCAGTGGCAGGTTCTTCTTGGAGTGTTGTCTTCCCTGGAGAAGCTGGTCCCTCATGCTTCTTCATCTTCGGTCTCTGCAATGGAGACTGGAGAATTCTGGTCTCCGGCCGAGGACTCTCCCTGTTAATGGTTCCTCTGTCTCTGGAAGTGAGAGAAGATCTTCATTGGTGTTGGACGACCAGAATCTGTTGAAGGTGTCCCTCTGCGTTCTCTTCCACCAGACTTCCTTCTGTTTTCCTCGGACGCCTCCCTCGCAGGTTGGGGCGCTCATTTAGGCGGCCTCATCACTTCAGGAGCGTTTGGAGTTTTGGAAGGACAAGCGCAACATATCAACTGTCTTGGAGTTTGAAGGCAGCTCTCCTGGGTCTGAAGGAGTTTCGGGGGAAGGTAGAGGGTCATTCTGTCGTTCTCATGTCATACAACACCACGGTGGTAGCCTATGTGAACAAACAGGGAGGCCTAGTTTCACGTCAACTTCACACCTTGACTGTCAAGCTTCACCAGTGGGCGGTCAGCAATTTTGGTAGAGCTTCTCAGCCAGGTATATCCCAGGGAAACGGAACATGGTCGCAGACAAACTCAGTTGCCGGGAACAGATCGTAGGCACAGAGTGGTCCCTTCATCAAGTGAGATTTGGGGGAGACCCATGCTGGACCTTTTTGTGCCACTCTTCAAGAGGAAGCTGGAGGTGTTCTGTTTAGTGGTTCCAGATCCTTTAGCATTGGCAGAGGACACAATCCAACATCCCCTGGGACAACCTGGAGGTGTATGCCTTCCCTCCGTTTTGTTTGATCTGTCAGGTTCTGAACAGGCTGGTGAGTTCACAGGGTCTCAGGATGACTTTGGTAGCCCCTCTGTGGCTCAGGCGGAATGGTTCCCAAGATCTGCTGTCATTGTTGTCAGAAGTTCCAAGGGAGATTCCCCCTTGGCAACATCTCCTGTGTCAGTCCCATGCAGAAAGGTTCCACCAGTCAGTAGAATCCCTGTCTCTTCACGGTTGGAGGCTATCAAGTATCTCCTCCGAGCTAGAGGCTTTTTTCAGAGAACAGCTGGGCACATGTCCAGCAGTCTTAGAAAGCCGACCTCCGCAGTTTACCAAGGCAGTGGCCAATCTACTGTGATTGGTGTCGTAAATGGGGTTTTTTTTTTCTCTCCACTCGCGACCTCTATTCAGCGAACAGCAGACTTTTAACCTTCCTCAGAGACGAGAAATGTTTGTCCGTTTCTGCCATTAGAGGCTACAGGGCACCTATGAGTTTGGTGTTATGCCAAAAGGGTATCGACATCTCTTCTTCCTAGAAACTTTCCATGCTAGTTAAGGAGTTTGAGCAGCCATGTTCTAGAGAGCTCAAGCCTCCAACATGGGATGTTTCCTTGTTCTTAAGAGCTTCACTAAGAGTCTGTATGAGACCTTGCATCGCTCATCTGACAGGAACCTGATGCTCAAGACAGTTTTCCTTCTGGCTTTGGCATCTTCCAAGAGGGTAGGAGAGCTCCCCAGTCTGAGCTACGAGGTGAAGCACACCATGGGTTGGGGGTCGATGTCCTTCGAATTTGTCCCAGAATTCGTGGCCAAGACACAAATCCCTCTGTGCATGATGAGTTTCACTTCGTTTTCCATTCCATCACTGACCTGACTTTGTGAGTGGTGATTGCTCAAGAGCTTTTGTTGTGCCCTGTCCGGGCCCTGCATTGCTATCTTAAAAGGACTCGGCACCTTAGACCAGGCTGCTGCAGACTTTTTGTTAGTACAGGCCGTACAAAGAAAGAGGTGTCTAAGAATACTAGTATCTCTTTTTGGATACGGGAAGCCATCAGACAGGCATAACTTGTCTCTTGATGATTCTACCATCACATCAGTGCAGGCTAGAGCGCATGACATTAGAGGTATTGGTCTCTCTCTGGCTTTCAAAAAGACTTGGCTGTACATAGAGTGCTGAGCGCTGGTACTTGGTTACGCCAGTCCACATTCACCTCCTTCTTTCTTAAGGATGTTGCCCACAGATCTGCAGACATGTTTTCCCTGGGTCCTGTGGTGGCTGCCCACAGGTTGTGTAACTCATGGTTGCCCTTAACCCTTACAGGGCACCTTTGTGTCTTACCTAAAATGGATTGTGTGGATGAGAGAATGAGTGAGTTGTTTGGTCTCTTCTTTCTCTTGTACCTTTCCTTCTTCCTTTGGGCAGTTTAAGGAATAGACACGTTATTCGCTGGATGGGTCTAATACAGGCGAGTAAGGCAGTCATGCTGATAGTGTGGTCGTGACAATATACAAATATCTTACCCACTATTTGGTAGCATATGCTCCACTCCTTGGCAAGGAGGGTTGGGAGTAATACAAACCCTGGTGTCTTGGTTTGTTATTGGACAGTCAAAGTTTCTCTTTGGTTCCCTATACAATGGTTATCCATATATCTTTGTACGTCACTCAGGTTCTGAGTCGTTAGATATAAATTTATCTAGCTTCTCATGGGCTTCAGTCCCTCAAAAACCATTCGTTTTGAGAGCTGGACTGTGGGTAGCCCCCAGTCGGTCTAGGATGTCTTATACGTACCTCCCTCCAAGTATGAGTCTATCCTATTGTTAAGACCGCCGAAGGTTTTGTTCGCGTATGAGCAAATGACAATACAAAGTTCTAAGACAATTGCATTTTTCATAGCTACAAACCTGAGGTCTTAACATTATACTGCCCGCCTCTAGCCGCCCCTCTGTGTTACAACATCCTGAGTTGGGAAAGACTGATGCGCAATCATAGGCGAATGGTCTTTGACCTTCCTTCACCCGACCTCTACGCATGTGTTGCCAGATATCACAAGATTCCTTGCTTTCATCTGTTTTTAACTGGATCCAGCTAGGCGCTAGAAATTATCCTATTGTTAAGACCTCAAGTTTGTATCTATGAAAAATACAAATTGTCTTAGAAAATTTGCCATTTTATTTGTAACAAATTGATCAGAGCTAGGCTATGCTGTTTGTCCAACTACGTATCTAGTACCCCACACCTATATCTATGACACATCTGTGAGAAACCTTAAACATGGGCATATTTCTGGGTATTTGAGTACCCTGGACAAACCAAATATGTACAAGTCAAATGGCTAATGCCATCATCAATAGCATAGGCTACAGTAGGCTATAAAGTGCAGAAGAGTTGTGCAAGCTATCCGCGGGCCAGCTTAAAACCGATCAGACATGTTTCAATATTGGATGCGTCTTAACCTAACCTTAAGGCGCCACACCTAACTTGGCCAGGGGCTCCACCCTTCCTAGACTCTCTGCAACATGCTATTGCATGAAGCAGAGTGGGTCAAACACCAAAAAAGTACCCTCTAAAAATGTGTATGCCTGTGTTTATGAAGCCACGCCCCATCCTCACCAATCGCTCTATTCATTTTCAAAGCCACACCTAAAGCTAGGCTACGAGCATCACACCAGATTTTACCAACTTCAACATTAGAAACAGACCAATACTTACCTCCAGTCCAGTCATCCCAAGGATAACCTTTGCTTATTTTTCTTCACGTAACTACACACTACACAAAGCCATCCACAGACTGGATAATGGCCCGCTACCTTACCACAAATTGAAAGCAAATTTCTGTGTGACAATTTCTCACTGGAAGGGATCAGAGTGCCACGTCTAAACTTCAGTTTTCCACTACTACCACGATAAAGAGATAGTCCAACACACGTCCACCATCCAGTGACTCCGTAATCTTTGGTTTTCACATAAGTGACTTACCGAACAGTTACATAGCTTATAGCTTCTTACCTACGGCAGTCGAAATCAAATTGTTGGCGCCAGCGGCGTTGCTATCTTAAGTATAGGTGATACAAGACCCGCCCACAGTCCGGGAACCCTGGGGTACTGCTAGCCTTCTACCGTCAATTTTCGTTTCTGCCGCTCACGGGGTAACACCTGTGAGATTTTCGCTGCAGTCCTCCTGCGTCGCCATTTTGGATTTTGGTTTTTTTGTTTGGTGATGTACAAGTTTTTGGTTTTTTCTTGCCAGTTAGCTATCTATATTCAGTTTTTCGTCATTATTGCTAATTATGTTTCAGATTCTAGTTCATCTGCTGTAAGGTTTTGCAGCGCTGGCTGCAAAACAAGATAGCTAAGTTATGTCACGATCCGCACTCTAAGTGCACTAAATGCAGAGGACAAAATTGTAATGGTATGGATGTGTCATTTGATGAATGTAAAGAATTGGATGAACAGGGATGGAAGGCGGTTAGATCGATCGCATGCTGAGAAAATGGAGAAAGATAGGAAGAGGAAGGCAGCTCTTAGGGCTAGTAGTAAGAATAGGTTAGAAACTACTACTGTTCCTTCGGAGACAATGAATGAATGAATAATTAATAAATATCTGGTCGTGACTACCAGGATCATTGACGCCGAATGAAGCCATTTGGACAACCAATTTGGGAAAAATCACCCACACACACATCATAAAAAACTCTTAAATTCCGCATCAGTTATTATACTATAGCTAGCGCAAAGATGCTACTTACGCATTAAACACCACCAAAGCTAAATTATTATTTTATTATTATAAAATATTTTAACCCAGGCCACCGAGCCGACCTTCAGCTCCCATGGGGCTGGCCCAAAGGATTAGATAAAATGCCAAGGTCAAGGCCAAAAGCCACGAGCTTGGACCAAACAGGTCATATAAGATAATAATGAATGAATTTAGATTAAATAAAAAATGCACAGAGGCAAAGCTTTCATACTAGAACACAAACAGGCAATAAATACATTTATTCACGTTTCCATACATTCTTTCTAAAAAACCAAAGCTAAAAACTACACACATACATAAAAAGCGAAATACCTAAATTTCGTTAAAAACTCCAACTTCTTTTAAAATTCAAACCACACACTCATAATCATACTGCGCTTCTTCACACCAAAATCTTTGTCAAACTGTAATTACCATCTCTATCTCTTTTGTCTTTAAAGTGCTGCTCTCTCAGTTCCCGATGACTAGGACATTCAACTAGCAAATGCTTAATAGTCATCGCGACGAGACAGTCATCACAGTAAGGTTGGTATTCACCACTCATGAGATACCCATGTGCAATCTTGTATGTCCTATACGGAGGCGGCATATCGTTACTTCCCATTTCCTAGGCATAGATTCATATTTCCAAGGGTGTGTACGTGTGGCAAACTCTTTCATTTTATTTGGTCCTGCTTCGTTCCATTGCTGTTCCCATAATCTTGCAATGAACTTGATATACTAGGAAAAAAAGTCTCATATGGTACAGCAATTGGTCTTGGTATCATATTGGTTGCTGCAGATTTAGCTAGTTGGTCTGCTTTTTTCATTTCCATATATATTTCGTGCGGCTGGGACCCCAGCAAAACAAAAAGATATAGTAAATCCCTCTACGCTGATGTAGAAATACCCACTGTGAGATTTTCAATGTAATTGGATGATCAGTATTGAAAATTTCAAGTGCCTGTAATGCACTTTTGGAATCACAAAAGATGGTGATGTTAGTGGAATTCTGGAGGGTTGCAATATGTTCCAATGCTGTTAAAATTCCATACAGTTCCGCTGTGAAGTTCGATGCTATGATGGGTAGTGCTCCTCTGAGGCTAAAATCATCACTAAAAACTCCATATCCGACTCCATCATCAGTTTTGGAGCCATCAGTAAAAACAAAACAAATGTAGAGCCTGAGTGCTCTGCAGCATGTTCTAAAAAATAATACTCCGATTTCTGTATCTGATTTTTCTCTTTTAATACCTTTAAAATATTTACAAAATTTAATTACAGGTAATTTCCATGCTGGGGTAATTGGTAAATTAACTGGACATACAGGATTTCTTGACATATTCATTTTTTCCAAGATCTTTTTCACTCTCAAAACTAAAAGGCTTAGGAAATCTTGGATGATTTTCATAAAAGTTGTTGAAACAATTTCTATTTACTGCTTCAAAGGCTTTAGAGTTGGGGATTCTCTGAACCCTAAACCAATATCTGATAATTGATGATTGGCGATATAACTCTAGTGGGATTTCTCCCGCATCAATTAATAAACTTAAGATGGGAGAAGATCGAAAGGCACCTGTTGCCAAGCGTATACGGTATGATGTACTGAATCTAAGATTGCAAGACGATTGGATGAAGCAGAAGAATATATTTCACATCCATAAAGTAACTTTGAAATAATAAGTGATTTGTGTAGTTTTATAATTGTCTGCCTGTCTGCACCCCAGTTGGTATTGATAATACTTTCAAAATACTTAAAGCTTCAAGGCACTTGGTTTTAATATGTTTCAGATGGAAGCCAATTGAGTTTTTTGTCGAATATGAGGCCTAAGAAGCGTACCTCTTCACACAAGGTATTCTATGGTTGTACAGATAAAGGTCTGGGTCAGGGTGTACTCCCCGAAGGTGGCAAAAATGCATAACAGTAGTCTTACTGGCTGATATTTTAAATCCCTGTTGTTCAGCCCAGTTTACTATCTTATTTATTGTCAATTGTAATTTCCTTTCTGTAACTGACATTCGTGATGCAGCAACAGATATTGAAAGATCGTCTACGAATAGGGTACTCAATACATCCTTGGGTATAACAGACCGCGACACCATTTATTGCTAACGCAAAAAGTGTGACACTAAGCACACTTCCTTGTGGGACACCCTCTTCTTGGCATCTTCTATCTGATAATGTGTTGCCCACTTTAACTTGAAAATATCTACATTTCAAGAATGCTTTAATGAATAGGGGTAATTTTCCTCGTAGACCACAGGTATGAATTGTCTTAAGAATGCCATGTCTCCAAGCAGTGTCATAAGCTTTCTCAATATAAAAAAAAAATAGTTATATGGTGCTGCTTGGAGGCAAATGCTTCACATATGGAGGTTTCCAGCTGCAGTAGGACATCTACTGCCGAGTGCATTTTTCTAAATCCATATTGTGAGGGTGAGAAAATACCATTACGCTCTAAATACCAGACAAATCTTGTATTCACCATTTTTTTCCATTAACTTGCATAAACAGCAAGTTAGTGCTATTGGTCGACTAACTAGCCACTGAAAAGGGTCTTACCTGGTTTAACAACAAAAGGTAATACAAAAGCCAATTCCCATATGACTGGGGTAGCTACTTTCATGCCATAATCGGTTATTATACTTATTATAAATAGTTTTGTATTTTTTGAAACATGCATAAACATTTGATAGGGAATTTCATCCGGACCAGGGGCAGTGTTATTGCTGCTGGCCAGGCAGCATCAAATTCCCTTTCTGTAAAGGGTAAATTATATGGCTCGATCTTATCTGTGGAAAAGTCTAATCGCAGTTGTTCTTCTCTTCTTCTATATTGATATCCAGGGGAACTGTCAGATTTGTTTGAAACTTGTGCAAAATGATCGGCGAGTTTATCACTGACATCTTTTTGCGTTGGCGATGAGGTTGTCATTAACTTTAAGTACTGGGGGAGGACTGGAGATAATTTCCCAGCGATCTTTTTTATTTTCTTCCATATACTTGCAGATAGGTGTTCAGTGGTTAATGGATGATACAAATGACGCCCATGACTGCCTTCTAGCAGTTTTCATTGCCTTTCGAAAACGTGCTCTATTCTGCTTGTATATTATCATGTTTTGCTATAGTTCGGTGTCTACCGTAACGTGTAAGTGTATTTCTTGTGACTCGGTGTAACTGTGAGCTCTTCACACCACCACGGGACTGGGCGTCGTCTAAAAAGACCTGTAGTTTTTTGGTATAGAATGTATACCTGCTGTATTGGAATGTCCCATTTAATAAATCGATTGCATCATCTGCCGTTGGGAAGTCATTTGCATCACTTTCTATTTCGCTTAGCTCTTGAAATTTGTTCCAATCTGCTTTTTCAACATTCCACCGTGGAGATCTTTGAACTGGTGGGTCATCATTGGAATTTATTATTATGGGAGCATGGTCACTGCTTTGCCAGTCATCATTGGTCTTCCATCTGAAATCCATCGTGCAATTGGAACTAGATATTGTAAGGTCTAAGCATGAGACTGTACCTGTCTGGATATGATAATGAGTGGGTTCTCCAGTATTTAAAAGTCCTAAATCTTCATTTTTCTATTATGGAAGCTATAATATTTCCTTTTTGATTTGATGTCACATCTCCCCATAAAGGATGTCCTGCCATTTAAGTCTCCCATGAGAAGAAATGGTCGTGGAAGCTGATGAAGTAAATCAATTAGTTCTTCTCGAGTGATGGGATTGTATTTTCGTCTTAGGTGAATTTGAACCGTAACAGCCTGTAAAGGTGTATTTAGTGGGATTGGAAAATGAGGAATGTCCCTGCGAACATAAATAAGGCAACCTCCATGTCTTCCCACTTCCAAATTATATTGTGTTCTATATGATATATACTCTCTAGGGCAAGGTGTGTGGACATCAAGCATTATTTCTTGTAAACATACAGCAATAGGGGAGTATTTATAGAGTAACACTTTAAGTTCCTCATATTTTGCACGAAGTCCCTGACAATTCCACTGTAAAATTGAAGAGAAGTGTCTAGGTTTTGGAGGGTAGTCCTCTATCAAGGTCATTTTTTGAATGTTTAGTGGATGGGAAGCTTTGCTTGTAAGTTTTTATGATGATTGTTTTCTTCGCCAGTTTGTTTCTCATTGATTTTGGTTTTGTCTTTTGTTGGAGTTAATGGAGGAGAGGATGAGGGTGTTCTTACCCTCTTCATTTGTTTTTTTCCCGTCCCTCTAATTCCATTAAATCAGGCAGAGATTCTGCCTGAGATAATGCAAAAGGAGGAGTAGAGGGAGGTTTGAGGGAGATATCCAGTTTGTTATATGGAATGTTTATTTTGTCCGTCTTTGCCGATTGTGCTCTAACCTTACTAGGCTGAGCACTTGGCCCAGTATGTCGGGCCACAGGAGTAGAAGTATCCTTTATTGAGGATGAGGAAGGATCAGCAGATTGGAGTGGAGCCCTAGTGGTGGAATGTTGAACCACAGGGGCTGAGGCATCCTTCATTGAGGTGAGAAGGAGCCCTTGTGGTAGTAAGGGCTTTAGAATAACTCTGGCTCTTCCCAAGAGTCGTCTTGCATGTCCAATACTGATTGTGCTCTGTATATGCTTTATTAACTGCTGCTGTTTCAACTTTAAATTCTTCACATATTTTATCAACTGATTTGTTCTCTAGCTGACAATTAATGCATTTAGGTATATCTGAGCATGGGCCATGTTCTAGGGCAGAGCAATATTTACACATCTTATTATTTTTACAAACTTTAGATGGATGACCAAATTTAAAACAATTAAAGCACTGTAATGCTTTTGGTTGAAAAGGTCTAACTCGCACTCTTTCATTTTCTATTACTATATGAGATGGACATTACTGTCTTCAAAAGTAAAAATCATCATGTTGCCATTTGGGACCTTTTTTTCACTTTCCATACAGTTGATGGGCACATATCTAAAATTTCTGCTTCAGTAAACTCGTACAAGTCTCTATCGAAAACAACCTCTTCCATAGCTAAAATTTAAGTGAGGACTAATTTTCTCTATTATATCGTTGTTATCAACTTTCATCATTGTTAGCATCTGTGACTGAGTTTTAGATTTTTGCATGAATAAGTACAGAGCTCTTACCAAATCTACTAATGTCACCACTCATTATGCCACCTATTTTTTGCTGAAGGTACCTACTAAACTTGTAATAGTTGAAGTTTTCCTCCTTGGCTTTTACTACCAGCCATTTAGGAGGTTGGGGGACTCTTATTTCGTCAACGTTGCTACTTGGGATTGGAGTTGATTGGATTCCATTCTTCAGGTTTATAAATGTCTAAGTTTCTTGGGGCTTTATCCGTCAAGGCTCCTTTAACTAATGAGTTACATACATTCAAGGTATCAATACTACAGGTTTCTTTAAAAGCATCTTCAGTTTATCAAATGTTATCCAAGCTTCCATTTTTCCTTCTGTGTCAAGAAAGTTCATACGAATCTCTGCTATATTGCCAAACATGTTCAAAGATGTCGAGATATCCTCATAGTTACACTGAAGTGGAATATTTTTCATATGTATAACTTTCAAATGCATCACTCTACTATTATTGGCGTCTGGGGGGTTCAAAGAATGGTCTTTGTTTGAGCAAGAAGTCGTCAACGGTGCCAGTGAGTCCATTTTCCCAGGGGATGTGGGTTCATAGTCCGGATCCATTTTGGTTTTCTAAAAAAAAAAAAAATAAAACTCTTACTACTTGGTTATATCAGAAAGTATCGTGAGTCACTCAGGTATTCACATTCTCCACCAGTGGCACTAGTGAGAGTTGACTCCCAATGGTCCACCCCATACCCTACCCATACAGGATAGCACCAATACGTTTGCGGTGGCCCAGGTATAAGCCAATCCGCATGCTGGGAGCTCTGATTCCACTAATGGGAATCAACTCCCCACCACAAACGTATTGGGTTGGGCTTCCGGACAAAAGCCAGGAGTCCCACCCCCAGAAAACCAGCTCCCCTGGATTCCGATGGGCCAGTCCCTGGAGATGGTTCCGCCCTCAAGATAGCAATGGAAAATCCCATTACTTACTCTCAGGTCCAAACCATATCAGGTGGTGACTCAACCACCACAACTCCCAACTATTAGCTTCAAATGCAAACCCTTCCTAACCAACGATCCCTTCTCAGACTCACCTTAGTAGTTAAATTAGACGAAAGTGGAAATGTCCACACCATTTATTGCCAAAAGTTTTGTAGGCGTTCCGTCAGGATCCGGCCTTCACACGAGTGAAGGCAGGATCCCTTACCCCCTCACCACGTGAAGGAACCTACTCGAGGGGCCTTCGGAGACAAATAAGTCTTCTCTTGCCTCTCCTTTATTAGAGAATATTCTCCAATTAATAGTCCTCCTACTTCTCCTTTGATTACCCCTGTTCAAGTTGCCCATGTTTTCCGAACCCAACAACCCATTGCCTTGCTGGAGTCTAAGATGGATAAAAAGTTCAAAGTGTTAGCTGAATCAGTTTATGAAGTTAGGAATGTCTTTTAAAAGCTTTCGTAGATATACAGTGAAATCTAGTGCAGTGCAAAGTGTTAATGTTGCGCCTGAGGAGGCGGTTGTCCGTTTCCCCCTCGCTCCCAGACGAAGGTCACTGTCCCGCTCCCCCGCAACCGGGAGAAGACATACCGGAGGTCGGAAGGAGTCTGGGAGTTTGCCCACGGTCAGCCGTCGACTCGCGGGTGTCGTCAAAAAAAGATGTGGAAAGGTGTTAGTGTTTGTGATTCTCGTCTGTCTTCTGATTCGGAGTGCAATCGCCAGTGCGCAAAAGGCGAGGTGATTTGGTTGTCTCGACCGTTAAAAAGACATTCGATTCTTGCGGGTGATTCGTCACCGACTCCTGTTAAGAAGTCTAGAGGCATTGGAGTCCTCAACCTTCGTGTAGTTTTTTGCTCCGGATGTGATATTTTAGTGAATCTCCTCCGCAGTCGCATTTTTCGGCTAAAGCAATGGCTCTCGGACTAAACTTTGTGATAATTCACGATCGCTCGACTCTCCCAAGCGAGTCTCGGTCGCAGTTTCGGCTCGGTCGCCTCGTTCGACTCCGTATTACTGTCCAGAGAAGCGTATTTGCTCGTCTTTGTTCGACTCCCCTCGCCGTGAGTCGATAGGAATTTCAACTGTTGTTCGCCTGTGTCGACTCGTGGTGCGGAGACTTCACCTGTTAGAAAGAATCGTTCTTCGACTGAAAGACCATCGACTTCTACAGTGTTAGACGATTCTACCTTAGCTCCATTTAAGAAGCATTTCCAGGATCTTATGAGTTTGTTGAAATCCTCCACTGGGTAGAACATAAGCCTGATTTCGACTCTGCTTCCGTGCAGTCTGAAGAGGAAGCTTTGGATCAAGATGACAAGGATTCGTCGGCTTATTCGAGTCTTCTTAAATTTCCTGTCCACTATCCAGATTACTTTGAACCTGCTTTCTCCGTCTTCACCGCCTTCAATGTTCGTTAAAGATAGGAAGACAGCGTATTCGTTGTCTACCTAAACTGGTTCTTTCTCAGTCCTCGAAGCAGGCCCTTAAGGAGTCAACAGAGTGGCTTTCTAAGAAGAGGGAAACAGGTAAGGCTTCGTTTTGCTTTCCCACCTTCTAAGCTTCAGAGTAAAGCGTATCGCTTCTACGCCAACGGAGAAGTTCCTTCTTTGGGAGTGTCTTGCCTCCTCCCAGGGAGACTTCTCCGGTTTAGTGGGACTCACACCGAAGAGAGCTTTTTCGTCAGCTAAAATTTTGTTTTCTTCTTCAGAGCTGGACCATTTGGTGAAGAATATTTTTAAAGTATTTGAGGTATTTAGTTTTTTTTAGACTGGGACTATTGCCTCTTTAGCTCGCAAGATTGAAGACTGTCAGTCTTTAGAAGAAGATTTTTGTGCACAGACTGGTTAGGAGTTCTGTCCTGTGCGGATAAAGGCTGTTAGAGATGGTTCAGGAGAATTAGCAGCCCTTTTCACAATGGGAGTGATGGAAGAGAGAGAGAAAGGTGGTGTTCTTTCGTGTCTAAAGGAGTCACTAATAACCAGAAGTCGGTCTCTCCATGTTTGCTCCTCTCTGTAAATCTCATCTTTTCCCTGAAGAAACCATTCAACAAATTCTATCGGATTTAGAAAAGAAATCTACTAATGATCTCCTTCTTCAGTCTTCCAGACGTCCGAAAGAGCCTACTCCGACAGGAGCTAAGTCTTCTCCTCTTCAGAAAGCATCCCTTTCGAGGGAATAAACCTAAGTGCAACGACCCAGGGACTAATTTGCGTCCACATACAAGTCCTCAAAGAAACCTCCCCCCCAAACCTTCGGACAAAGTGAGAAGCCGGTCCTTTCACGTGCAAAGTAGGGGCAAGACTCCATCTTTTTTGGGAAGACAATGGAGTCGAAGAGGTGCAGAGCATGGGTAGTTTTCAAGTTCTTCGAGAGGGATACTCGCTTCCTTTTGTTTTTTTAGATCCTGGGGGGGCCGGACTCTACGATACCCAAACCCAATCAGCTTAACAGCATATTCTCCAGGATCAGAGAGAGCTTTGGCTTTAGCAGCAGAGGTCAATGCACTCATCAAGAAGAGAGCTTTGGCTTTAGCACAGAGGTCAATGCACCTCATCAAGAGACCAATAGGAAGTCCTCGACAGTTCTCAGGGATTCTACAACAGACTCTTTGTAGTTCCCAAAGCCTCGGGAGGTTGGAGGCCAGTGCTAGATGGTAAGCGCATTGAACCTTTTTGTGCTGAAGACAAAGTTCAATATGGAAACAAATCATTCTGTGATGTCGGCACTTCGCCCAGGCGATTGGATGGTGTCCCTGGACATGAAGACGCCTACTTTCATGTCCCGATTCACCAGAGTTCAAAGAAGTTCCTGAGATTTGTGTTCGAAGGGAGGACGTATCAATTCAGAGCCCTTTGTTTCGGCCTTTCGACGGCCCCCTCAAGTAATTTACTCGTGTTCTTGCTCCATTGGGGAAATGGCTGCATATGTTGGGCATAAATGCAGCATTTTACCTGGACGACTGGCTTCTCAGATCGGGTTCGAGGACACAGTGCGTGAAGGATTTACGGAAGACACGGTCATTACGCGAGTCAATTGGGAATTCTCATCAAACTGGAGAAGTCTCAATTAGTGCCGTCCAGAAGATCCCCTATTTGGGGATGATTCTGGACTCTCAGACTTTTCTTTCGGGTTTTTCTGTCCCCGAAAGAATAGAATCTTGCCTCAAAAAAGTGAGCTAACTTCCTGAATCGTCCAGTCGCCTCCTCCGCCTTGGAATGGATGAGTCTTCTAGGGACGTTATCATCAGTAAGACGTTTGTAAAGTTGGGTCGTCTTCACATGAGATCTCTTCAGTTTTTTATCTCAAAGCGAGTTGGTGTCGGAAGTCTCAACCAGACACGTATTCGTTCCCAGTGTCGGAAGAGATCAAGAACGACTTGAGATGGTGGATGTCGAGGGGAAAGATTGCAAGAGGCTCTCTCCCTGACATTAAGGAACCCAGATGTAGAATTATACTCCGACGCATCGGACAGAGGTTGGGGAGCTCTCCTAGGACCAAAAAGATCTCAGGATTATGGTCAGAGAAAGAGAGGTTGAATCACATCAACATGAAGGAGTTGAAGGCGATTTGGTTCGGTCTGCAAGCATTCGCTCCTTTGGTCGTGGGAAAAAGAGAGTGGCAGTATACTCCGACAACACCACTGCTCTATCTTATATCAGGAATCAGGGAGGAACCCATTCATTCTCCCTCAACAAAGTCGCAGAAGATCTCCTCTGGTCTCAAGATCGGGATATTTCCCTCGTTCCGAGGTTTGTACAGGGGAAGTTAAATGTATGGCAGACGAACTCAGTCGAGTAAACCAAGTTCTTCCACGGAGTGGACATTGCAAGACAAAATTTGTCAGGAACTGTGGAAACTTTGGGAAGACCTTCAGTGGATCTGTTTGCCACGTCGAGGAACAATCGACTTCCGATCTTTTGTTCCCCAGTTCCAGATCCTCTTGCTTGGAAGACCGACGCAATGCTTCAGGATTGGACGGGTCTAGACGTTTACGCCTTTCCCCATTTGGAATGATCAGAGAGGTGTTGAACAAGTTCCTCTCACATCAAAATGTGTCAATGACGTGTAGCACCATTCTGGCCCAGGAAAAGAGTGGTTTCCAGACCTTCTCAAGTTGGTTATAGACCATCCCAGACTTCTTCCTCATTATCCTCGGCTACTCAAACAGCCCCACTTCCGACAGGTATCATCAGTTGAATTGTCCCGCTCTGGTCACTGACAGGGTTCAGACTGTCCGGAAACTCGTCAGAGCTAAGGGGTTAATTTTTCTCGTAGAGCGGCAGAGGCTATTGCTAACTGTCGAAGAAAAGCTCTTCTGCCAAGCTTTACCGAAATCAAAGTGGGGAGTCTTTAGGACGTGGTGCAGAAGACATAATTTCTCGTCTTCTAAACCTCTGTGACAGAAATAGCTGATTTTTTGCTCTACCTTAAAGAAGTTAAGAACTTGTCGGTATCGACAATTAAAGGGTACAGAGCTATGTTCTGTCCTCAGTGTTTAAGCATAGAGGGCTTGACATCTCCTCTAACCAGGATATTGGAGATTTAATTAAATCTTTTAATACATTTAAAAGTAAAAGTTCCAAGAAGGATAGTGTAGACTGGAACTTGGACGTAGTTTTAATTTTAACTTTTCTGATGTCTTCACGATTCGAGCCACTTAGTGAACGTCTTTGAGAGATGTAACGAGGAACGCACTTTTTCTCTTCGCTTTGGCTACAGCAGGAAGAGTGAGTGAGTTACAAGCCATCCACAAAGAGGTGGGGTCAAAAAATCGTAATGCGGTTTGTTCTTTTGTTAACGAATTTTTAGCAAAGAACGAATCTCCCTCTAACCCATGGCCTAAATGCTTTTGTACTTAAAGGGATTATCTAATATAGTGGGTCCGATGGACGCAAGAATATTTACTATGTCCTGTCAGAGCTCTGAAATGTTACCTGTCAAGGACACAATCCGTTAGAGGTAATTCCGACCGACTTTGGTGTTCGGTTAAGAATTCTGCAAAACCCCTCTCCAAGAACGCTATTTCGTTCTTTTTGAGAAGTCTGATACTGGAGTCACACTCTCAAGTCCAAGATCAGACTCTAAATGTGCTTAAGGTGAAAGCACATGAAATACGTGCAGTAGTGGCGACATCCTTAAGCTTCAAGCACAATATATCGCTTTCCTCGATTCTTCAATCTACGTTTTGGAGATCGAGATCTGTGTTCGCCTACCTTTATACCTGAGAATGTAGAGGCTACCTATGATAGTTGTTGTAAATTGGGTCCTTTGTCGGTAGCGGGCATGGTGTTGGGAAAGGAAACATAGGGGAACTTTCTATCCTCTACTGTCTCCTCGCCTTGTTATAGGTTGTTGAGTCGTGGGCAGACTGGAGGCTCATAGTACTTTGGAGAACCTCCAGATCTTATTTATTACTTTTGAGTATGTCATTATTTTTGGTATAGATGATGGTCTGTTGTTTTTTATCTGGTTTCTGAAGCCCAGGGCAAGGGCATTATCTGTTTTTTTAATATTTTGTCAACCAAAACGGTCTTGTCCATGGAGGTTACAAAAATCTCCCCACCCTACGTAATTGAGGGACGACCCTGGCCTATACTGGCACTGCCACGAATCTCCCTACGAGTGATGAGAAGCGCCAACTCCAGAGGCAGTATTCTCCTGCAGCTGCTCTCGTCACAATGTAGGGTACTGCAACATTTGCTGTTTAATGTGGTCTTACTGTCATTTTTATGTAGTCCATCTACCCTCCTTCCGGGTAGTTTGGATTCAGCTATGTAACTGTTCGGTAAGTCACTTATGTGAAAATGATATTTTCATGATAAAATAAAGTTTCACATATACTTACCGAACAGTTACATAATCAAAGCCCACCCACCTCCCCACAGATGGACGTGTCGGCTAAACGAAAATTGACGGTAGAAGGCTAGCAGTACCCAGGGTTCCCGGATGTGGGCGGGTCTTGTATCACCTATACTTAAGATAGCAACGCCGCTGGCGCCAACAATTTGAATTTCGACTGCCGTAGGTAAGAAGCTATAAGCTATGTAACTGTTCGGTAAGTATATGTGAAACTTTATTTTATCATGAAAATATCATTTTTATACATTCAACTTCCCTGCCAGATATATACTTAGCTATAGACTTCGTCGTCCCCGACAAGAAATTCGAATTTCGCGGCACACGCTACAGGTAGGTCAGGTGATTTACCAGCCACTAACTGCTGCTGTGCAGAACTAGGAACCATCCCATTTTCTAAAACAGATTTGCTCTGTCGAGGGTAGCCATAACATCGTTGTTGTTACCTCCTGACTTGGATTTCGTTTTTCATCGCCGTTGATCTTCTGGACTGTCTTTTTGGTGACGTATTTGGATCTGTGGTTTGGCATACGCTTTTGTGGAACGTTTTTTGGATTTTGGCTTTGGATTTTGCTCAAAAATGTCTGATTCTAGCTGCGAAGTTAGAAGATGTATGAATGAGGGTTGTTTGGTGAGGCTACCGAAAGTGTCGTTAGATCCTCACAAGGTATGCAATAAGTGTAGGGGATATGAATGCACGAGAAATAACATGTGTGATGAATGTGTGAATATGGATGAGGAAGGATGGAAGAAACTAGATTCCTACTTAAGGAAACTAGAGAGAGATAGGGTTAGAAAGGCTATCTCTAGAAGTATGAGTAGATCACGCTCTAACGAGCCAGTTAGTATAACTAAACCCCAAGTAATTGCTTCCTCACATGCAGTATCAACCTCTCCCGTAGCAGATGTTGCAAGGTCTTTTGCCTATCGAGGAGAGTTGCAAATCTGAAGACCGCATTAAGAAGGATGGAGCTTGAAATGCAAGCTTTAAAGGTAAAAATGTGGAAAGTGACATAAGTGTCCCCAGTGTAGTGGGTGCGTCTGATCGGCTCTGTCTCGCTCCCAGACCTAGACCTCTTCCAAGCTCCCAGGCCCAGAGGAGAAGGAATGTCGACAGTCGTACAGAGGTTACGGAGAATCCCCACCGGTCAGGCGTCCCCTCGGCAGAATCTGTAGCGTCCCAGACTGCCAAGGATCGCCATTGGAAAGGCCATCCTGAAAGAGTGCTTTTCGTCATCCGATTCGTCTCCTCGAAGAAGTGGATGGAATTCCGACGAATTGTAGCGTCCGATCAAGGAGGAGTTGGAAGCTCCGACGTTGGACTCGAGCCCGGAACGTTTTCCGGACGATTCTCCCTACGAGAGGAAAAGAGCCAAAAGGACAATATCTCGATCTCTTACACCTTCCAGAGTGCATTCCCCTATTCATGACAAAGAGAAGGAAGAAACAGCGACGGACATCCTACGTAAAAATGCAGGAGCAGATTTCCTCTTTAGTAGGAGTATTGAGAAAAGACCTCCCGAGGAAAAAGGACGATTTTCTTCCGGTTAAGAGATCTCGTCCGAAGGCGTTCCGGACTCCAGACGTATCTCCTCTACTCCTCGTACGAGTACAGAGAGGAATAAAGAAAGAAGGATGAAAACTCATAGAATTGAGACGCAACATACGGACAATGACGAAGAGTGTCCGAGTCGGACAGAACCACCCAGGTGCTCGGCGCCAGAATTGGACTACTCGGACGGGAAAAAGTGTCCTACGCGGACGGCGCCAACCAGACACCATTCGCCAGAAGCGGACAGCCCGGACAGGCGATGATGTCCTATGCGGACAACTATGTTCAAGCGATGCCTGCCTACCGCGGACAGCCGTGGCAAGGCGGACAGCCTGGATGGGAAAAAAACGTCGTGTGCAGGCAACTCCGTGCCGCGCCAGGAGCCAGAAGCGGACAAGACGGACAGGCAGAAGTGTCGTACTGGAATGACACCAGCCAAGCGCCAAGTTCCATATGTGGACAGCTCGGACAGACGACACAGTCCGAGACGGACAGATACGTCTAAGCGCATTGAAAGATTATTTTCTTCAAAAGAACAATACGGAGAAATCAACCAGGAAGCGTCTCTTTATGATTTGGACCAGGAACGGATTTCTCTGGACAGAGACGAAAGACGTCGCACAGGCGGCCGTCGTCCTGTTCACGATATGTCTGTTTCTGGTGAAAATCTGCCGCAAGCACAGCTGTCTCCTGAGAAGAATGCAAAATGCGCACAGGCGGCCGTCATTCTTGTCAGGAGGGCTTAGATGATTATCGGGTTTTTTTCTCAGGATCGCCATTCTCCCGACAGGGACAAGATGTCGCACAGGCGGCCGTCGACCTTGTCGGGAAGCAGTTGATCCTGCGAAGAGTCCTTCACCTTGCGAGAAGAGACGTTCTCCCTCGGCTAATAATGATTCTCCGGTGGAACTTGCATTAGAATATGTCTCTGACACCGAAGATCAAAAAGCGGCGGGGACTATCAGACTACAAAAGCGTTGGCTGCGCTTTTTACTCCAAGAATTTGGAGATTCATTGAGTCCTGCCGCTCCTCCTCCTCCTCGGTCGCTGTTTCACGAGCGCGACAAAACCGCAAAGTCGTCCTCCTTCTTGAAGATGCGGCCGACAATTTCCATGAAGAAGGCTTTGCAGTCTTTTGGAAATTGGCTTAACTCCAAGAAGGAGGTGGGAAAGACGTTCTTTACCTGCCCTCCCTCCCCCAGACTTTCTGGGAGGAGGGGTATCTGGTATGAGACAGGCGAAGCAATGGACTCGCCCTCCCAGCGACTGCAGAGGCAGATTTCTCAACGCTGGTGGACGCCTCAAGGAGACGCTATCTTTCTTCAGCCAAGACAACTTGGGGAATGTCTGAAATGGACCATCTCCTCAAGGGATTGTTCCATGTCTTGGAAGTTTTCAACTTTCTGGACTGGTCCCTTGGGGTGATGGCCAAGAGGACACAAGACAATGAACAACTGACGCCCCGATATCCTTAATAGTATTTTGACTTGTATGGATATAAAGCAGTGCAAGACGGATCGGGAGAAGTGGCCTCCCTTTTCGGGGCGGGAATCAATACTTAAGAAGAGAACTGTATTCAGTTCTTTTCTTACGAAAAGCTGTCTCTCCGGCACAGAGGTCGTCCCTTCTGTACGCTCCCTCTGTCTAACCAGCTTTTCCCTTCTCAGTTAGTGAAAGATATTTCTCACTCACTTACCGAGAAGGCGACACAGGACCTTCTGGTTCAATCAACCAAAAGGCCAAAAGACAGCTGTTCCTGCCACGAAGGGGGAGACACGGGTCCCGAAACCGCCCTTTCGAGGGAGTTCATCTTCGAGATCCTCCTTTAAGAAGAGATGGAGCAGAAAGAAGAGGTAGGGCTTCTGCCTTTAGAACCTACCAAGAAAAGCAAATGAACCTCAAGTCCTCCAAACACCAGTAGGCGCCAGACTACTGAATTTTGCAGAAGAATGGACGTCGAGAGGGGCGGACAAACTGGTCCCTCTCAATTGTGAGGAGAGGATATCTCATCCCCTTCAGGGACAGACTCCCTTGACGTCTATTCCGAGAGAACTGTCGGCGAAGTACGCTGACCCCTGTCAAGAGGAAGATCCTTCTGCAATTAGTAGAACAATGTTGGACAAGAGGCCATAGATTAGTACCGGATCCACACTCTCAGGGCTTTTTACAATCGACTGTTCCTAGTTCCGAAAGCCTCGGGAGGGTGGAGACCTGTCCTGGATGTGAGCGCACTGAACCGATTTCATAGAGAACAGAAGTTCTCTATGGAAACATCCAAATCGGTGCTAGCGGCTCTGCGTCCGGAGATTGATGGCCTCCTTGGATCTACAAGACGCATATTTTCACGTCCCTCTTCATCCGTCATCGAGGAAATATCTACGATTCATGATGCAGGGAAGGGTCTTTCAATTCAGGGCCATGTGCTTCGGCCTGTCTACGGCTCCTCAAGTGTTCACAACCTTATGAGGAACGTAGCACGGTGGCTTCATCTGGAGGGGGTGAACATATCCCTCTATCTGGACGACTGGCTAATAAGGGCCAAGTCCAAAACAACATGTTTTTGGAGGACTTAGAAACGACATTGAATCTCGTTCGCTCACTCGGACTGCTCATGAACCTCGAGAAGTCTCAGATGGTCCCCAGCCAAGACATTGTCTATCTGGGGATTCAGATGGATTCTCGGGGGTTTTCGAGCATTTCCTATCGCAGACAGATTGCTCGAGGCTTGGAGAAAATATCAAACTTCTTAGGGAAAGAACGAAGCTCAGCGAGGAATGGTTAAGTCTTCTGGGCACCCTTTCGTCGCTGGAGCAGTTCGTTTTCCCTAGGAGGGCTCAATCTGAGACCTCTGCAATTTACCTGCAAAGAATGTGGGACAGAAAGAAAGGGGATCTTTCGGATCAGTTTCCCATTCTTCAAGAAATAAAATTAGACCTGAGGTGGTGGTTAACCCCGCTTCAGAAGAACGAAGGCAATATCCCTTGCGATTCGTAACCCTCTCCTAGTGTTGTTTTCCGACGCCTCGGAAACGGGATGGGGAGCAACTCTAGGAAAGAAGGAAGTGTCAGGAACCAATGGACAGGAGTACAGGTGTCCTGGCATATAAATGTAAAGAACTTATGGCAGTTCATCTAGCCTTGAAATACTTCGAGTCGGAGGTCAGAGGCGTGGTAGTCCAGGTAAATTCGACAATACCACGGCTCTGGCTTACATCCGAAAACAGGGGGGACTCACTCGCTTACACTATACAAGATAGCGAGAGATCTCTTGATATGGGCAGAGGAACGAGGCACTGTATTGCTGACGAGGTTTGTACAAGGGACAAAAAATGTCCAGAGCAGACAGACTCAGCAGGAAGAACCAGGTCTTCCAACAGAGTGGACCCTACACTCCGAAGTCTGCCGAAAGCTCTGGTCTCTCTGGGGAAGCCTCAGATAGACCTGTTCGCCACGTTTCTCTCCAGAAGGATATAGAAAACTTTTGCTCCATTGTAGAAGATCCAAGAGCAATAGCGATAGATGCTTTTCTCATGGACTGGTCGGGGGCATAGATGCCTACGCTTTTCCCCCGTTCAAGATTCTGGGGGAAAGTGTTAGAAAGTTCCGTTCCTCGGAGGCGACGAAACTGACTCTAATCGCCCCATATTGGCCTGCTCGAGATTGGTTCACAGAGGTACTGGAATGGACGGTGGACTTCCCCAGATCTCTTCCCATGAGGACAGATCTGCTCAACAACCCCACTTCGAGAGATACACGGAAACATCCACGCTCTCTCCCTGACTGCCTTTCGACTATCGAAAGACTTGTCAGAGCGAGAGGCTTTTCGCGAAAAGCTGCAAGCGCAATTGCCAGAGCCCCAGGTCCTCCCCCTACTCTCGGGGTCTATCATCAAAGTGGGAAGTCTTCCGTATATTGGTGTAGGTCGAAGAAGCTGTCCTCTTCCGATACCTCTGTGACCGAAATTGCTGATTTCCTTATCTTCCTTAGAGAGGAATCACGTTTAGCTGTTTCTACCATAAAAGGTTATAGAAGTATGCTCTCAGCTGTATTTAGAAACAGGGGCCTTAACATAGAAGACAATAAGGATCTCCATGATTTGATAAGATCCTTTGGTACTACAAAGTCTAATCCTTTATCACTCCAAGTTGGAACCTAGATGTGGTCCTCCAGTTTCTCTCTTCGAATACTTTCGAACCACCTGATAAGGCATCCTTTAGGGACCTCTCGAGGAAGTGCATTTTCTCTTGACCCTCGCGACGGCCAAGAGAGTCAGTGAGATACATGCATTAGACTCTCGGGTAGGTTTTAGAGGAGATTCTGCTGTTGTCTCTTTCCAACCTTTGTTTTTGGCCAAGAATGAGAATCCTTCTAAGCATTGGCCCAGAAGTTTGAAATCAAGGGCCTCTCTCCCCTTGTGGGTAGAGAAACAGAACGGTCTCTCTGTCCGGTCAGAGCACTGAAGTTTTAATCTGAAGAGAAAGAGTCAACTTCAAGGTTGTAATCAGAGCCTATGGTGCGCGGTAAGGAACCCGAAGAGGCAAATGTCTGAAGAACTCATTAGCATTCTTCGTAAGAAATGTGATAAACGGAGGCTCACATGAAAATGCCAAGAGGGAAACATTTAAGCTGCTTAGGGTTAGAGCACACGAAGTCCGTGCATTGCAACTTTCCCTAGCCTTTAATAGAAATATGTCAATGAAAGACATATTAGCAGCAACATATTGGAGATGCAACTCGGTATTTGCCTCCCACTACTTAAAAGACGTCAGAGTGACTTATGAAAAGTGTTTTTCTCTTGGACCTTATGTATCAGTGGATACCGTGCTGGGACAGGGAGCTGGTACTGATCCTTATAATATTGTTTTTAACTAAAGATTGTTTGGTTTTGAGTTTTTTTATGGTCGTTTGAAAGGATGTTGGGGGATAACTCCTTTCAATCGTAGTACTAACCCCGGTATTAGGATCAGGTGATCGGGATCGGTGTTATGCTCCTTAATGATGCCATATGGCAAGGTGTTTTGTCATGTAAGTGGTTAGGACCCCCATTGCACAAAGATCCTTTGGTTCTGTCGAGTAAGTGGATAAGACCCCATCGACAGACCATCAAGAATTCTTAGCATGAGGTCACTACCTCGCTGAGGCTCTTGAGGCGATGTAAGCTCCTAGGCAGTAGCCATGAAGTCTTTCGCCGACACAGGTAGGAACCAAGGTTTTCTTATATTTTTGTTACCTACAACGTATGTTGTTCCCTGTTTATTCAGTAATTAGCTGTCTCTTACCCTCCGCCAAAGGTGCCAATCAGCTAAGTATATATCTGCCAGGGAAGTTGAATGTATAAAAATGATATTGTCATGATACAATAAAGTTTTATACATACTTATCTGCCAGGTAAGTATGTATAAAACTTATTGTATCATGACAATATCATTTCTAACCCAATTTATGTAGATGAGAAATCACCCCTTATACTGAAACTATATTTTCAGTTACACTGATATCATCTATGTAAGTATCTGTACTGCAACACACTTTCTCATCTCTTAACAGGACCTCTTTCAAGATTTCCAACATTATTTTAGGTGCACAATATCCCCACAACAGGTACTCTACATCATTTGTAGATGAGCGTTTTACCATCTAGTATTTGTATACTAATGCACACTAAAATAGTTTGTATACTAAGAAACATTTATTTTTTATTTTAGACATACTTTTTTTGTATATGCAAGCCTCCTAAATTCTTCCTCTTTCAGGTGAAGCAGTAAAGGCCAAGTTTCCCGTTGGAGCTACTGTCTCTGGTTCAGAGTGAAGGAAGTGCAAGACAAATCTGAACTCTACCTCACAGCCGTCCGCCTTGAGCACGTCACCACAGGAGCAGACTACCTGCACATAGCTCGCGATGATCCCACAAACACATTCTGCGTGGGGTTGCAGAACGACACCGATGGACTCGACAGGTGTTTCCCCACATTCTCGAGCACACTGTTTTATGTGGGAGCAAGAAGTACCCCTGCAGTGACCCATTCATGAAGATGCTCAACAGTCACTCTCAACTTTCATGAATGCCATGACTGGGAGTGACTTCACCATTTATCCCTTCTCCACCCAACATCCAGTGGACTTCAGAAACCTGATGTCCGTCTACCTGGATGCTGGTTTTCCACCCAAATCTTAATGAGCTCGATTTTCTCCAGGAAGGCTGGAGGTTGGAACACGAAGACGTGAACAACAAGTCCTCCCCTCTCGTGTTCAAGGGCGTTGTATTCAACGCGATGAAAGGTGTCCTTTGCCGATTCGCAGTCAACTCTTCTCTCAGAACTCAA